>NW_010300705.1:0-2347 GCF_000700745.2 Antrostomus carolinensis | reverse complement strand
TGGCTCTTGGGTGGTTCCTGCCCTGTTGGCTGAGGAAATGGCAGTTGGTGGAGGTGTGTGGAAAACTCGGTGTTTGCCCCTGGGTTGTGATCTTGCCGGGCAGTGTCTGTCACTCCGGCCTCGTGGCTGTTCTTGGTCTGATTTGTTGGTCCCTGCACAGGTGACAGCACGGGCCCCTCGCTGTTCCTCTCCCAGGCCCTTGTGTCAAGCAGCAGCAAAGCCTGTTCTCATTTGTCATTTGCTGCAGGTGGAAGAGGGACAGAAGTGGCAATAAAATTGCTCATCCAGTTACTGGCAAAAACATGTTGAGAGTCCCCTGTATTGCAGTTCTGTCACCCTGCTGTATCCCTGCCCAGTTGCGTGGTCTCAGGAGGTCCTTGAGCAGTTTTCTTCATGGTGAGTCCAAGTCCTTCCTTCCTTTGAACACCTGTGTGTTGTCAGCAGACTTTGTCACCTACTTTCCTCTTCCAGGTCACTTCACAAAAGCTGAATAGCACAAGTCCTTTCTACTCATGGGACTCCACTGGTGAGCTCTTGGCTGGCTGTTCCCTCTTACTCTGTCTTCTAATTAGTTAGTTACCCATACCCAGACCTTCCAGCTCATGCTATGGCTGCTCCAGTTTCCTGAAGTCCTTTGGAAAGCTGCATTGACTGTGTGAATTGGGTCATCCTTATCCAATGGAGTTTAAATTTCAGGACTCCTATTTGGACTTGCTTATGTATAATGGAGTATCCAGAACAGGAATGCTTCCAGGAAATGGGAGAAAAGTAGTTTCAGGTGGTTTGTCCAGCTAATGATGTAACTGCATGGTCTTGTTTGAAAAGAATTGCTGACCTCACTTCTTTGCTTTTCAGTTAGAAAACTACATGTATCCAGGTCATGGTCATTTCACTTCAGGACAATTTTGAGCTGCTTGGGAAAGACTGAAGGTTGCATGAACCTCTGTCCTCTCACCAAAATTGGTTTCCAGTTAATATTAGAGTTGTTGAAAAGGATTTATTTATTTGTTTGTTTGTTTGTTTATTTTAATCCTGGAGACACCTCGGAGGGAGGCAGAGGAGGAGGCCAGAGTCACTAACCTGACTCCTAAGGAGTCCCAAGCCAGGGTGTGAGGTACCACTCTTCAAATTTGGGACTCAGCTATAGGTGGCTATATGAAGCTTGCTCACATAGGTGCCTGCTAGGCACCCATAACGAGCAGATCTGGGATAAACTTCAGTTGGCTGTTGTGGCCAGGAATCGAGGAACCCAGAAGGCTTGATGATTCAGCTCTGTCACTGGCGTTCAGGAGGTGAAGGTGTTCAGGAGGTGAAGGTGTTCAGGAGGTGAAGGCTTAACTCCTTGCTTTTGCCTCCATTTCTTTATGCCAAGCCGAAGACTTGCAGGCTCAGGCAACACGCAGAAGGGCAAGTGGCTCTTTCAGTTGTGACAGTTCTCTTAGCAAGAGCTGAATATGTAGCTCAAATAAAAACAGAAGCAGCACAAACAAAGTATTTTCAGAGTAGACACAAGATATTAAATCACTGTTCTTAAACTTTGTGGATGCCTGAGGCAGGGAAAACGGAATTACAAGACAACTCACTGAACATGTGTGCAAAATGGCCTGCTTTACCCTTCAGGCTCACAGCATGCTTCTCTCAAATGTTTTGGGGTTTGGAGGGTCCTGGTTTTAAATACAACCCATGTCTAATACTCTATAAAGTTTTGGTTTTGCTTTTTTTTTCTTTCATTGCCTGAAATCTGCAAAGCCCTTCTTTCTTTTCCTGTCTTGGCTGCAGGAATCTTGCACTGTGAAGCAGAAGTGCTCAAGCTGTGAACACAAGCTGAGTTGCACACGTAGGTGCAGAGATCATCTGTGCTCTGAAGAGGTCTTTGACCCGAGTTTCATCAGGTGCTGTTCTCTTGTACCACAGGCCAAAGACCTTTGGGGGTTTCACCTCCTGGTCAAGGTGGGTCCTGTCAGAGCAGGCTGGTGGCTTGTGATGAGGAGCTGGGATGAGCCTCATCTGGAGTCTTCCCCTGAGCACCCCCTGCCTGGGCAGCTGCATTTCAGCCCTGGCCATGGCCCTGGCTCTCGTGTGGGCTGTGCTGTCAGCGTGTCATGCCTGGCCCTGTGCCTCACTGACCCTGATGTGGCTTCCCTGTGTGACCGGGGACCTGCCTTGTCCTGCAGCCTGGCCTGGTGGTTGGCAGACTCTCACTGACCTTGATGTGGCTTCCCTGTGTGGACCTTGGTGTGGCTTCCCTGTGTGACCGGGGACCTGCCTTGTCCTGCAGCCTGGCCTGGTGGTTGGCAGACTCTCACTGACCTTGATGTGGCTTCCCTGTGTGACCAGGGACCTGCCT
>NW_010300704.1:8338-10200 GCF_000700745.2 Antrostomus carolinensis | reverse complement strand
AAATGCAGTTGATGCTTAAGCTCAGCAAGAAAAAAATGTTCCTCTGTAATGAGAAGAGGAATGACACCTGACAAACAGGACTATGAGATCCCCTCTGGAAAACCATCCCCGAGCAAGTCGATACCCAATTATTTGCATTATTTCACCTGGCACTTTTGCCCCAGCAGGGCAGAGATGTGGCAAAAGCAAACGCTTCTTGCCCTCTGCTCCTCGCCGGGTGCATCGGCACCAGGGATGCCCCCAGCACCCACGGGGGATGGTGGGTACCCACCCCGGGTGCAGCCCCAGGGCTGAGCACCCCTCAGACCTGCTCAGCCTCACCCACAGCTCATTTCTGGGTGGCCGGAGGGACAAACCCCCGGGACAGGCAGCTGGAGGGGACAATGGATCCATCTGTGATCCCAAAGCAAAATCAAATGTCTTTGGTGAGCTGTGGCTTTGCCTGCGCTCACGGGTGGTGGGCCTGAGGACTGGGCAAGCAGCTTCATGAGATGGGATGTTGTTCATGATCCCTTCTGAACCAAAAAAAAAAAATTAAATTAAAATAAAATAATAAATGGATGAGATTATAAATTCTCACTCCAGAACACAGCAGCACACCGAGCAGCTCCCTCCCCTGCTTACAGGTTCCTCCTGGCCCAGGACCAACACCAGCTCCAGAAGATCCCCCGCAGGCTCCCGTGCAGGAGAACCACTGCAGTGCAGTAGCTCCTGCCCAGGAACACAGCCAAGCCCAAGCCCAAGCCCAAGCCCTTTCTTCTCCCACCAGCACCAGCACAGCCGGGGGGTCCTTCCCATCCCACCACCTTACCCAATGCGCTCCTGCTCCATCTCCTCCATCTTCTCAGCCCGGGCGATGACTCGGTTGATGATCTCCTTCTCCTCATCCGTCAGCTCCACGCTCTTGCGTTGCCGGTCGGGTTGGCCGCCCCGCGCTGCCCAGCCCGCAGGGAGCCTGCGGGGAAGCAGCAGGATGGGGTTTCATCCACAGATCACACGTGTCCGTGCACACGCGTGTGCGTGTGCAATCACACACGTGCGCATGCGATGGCCAGGCACCAATTCCCAAGCCCAGGGAAGAAGGGGTACGACAGCTCTCCACCCTCCAAGCCCTCTTCTAGCCTGCAAATACCCCTCACCCACCCAAGGGGAGCTCTTATTTTTCATTTTTGGGGGGTTTCAAATGGAAATATTTGTTTCCTATGGAGAAAAACCATTTCCTTTTCAAAAATATTCTCATTATTTCCATGTTGAACACCAACAGTGAACTGATGGTTCATTTCACACCCTGCTCTCCGCCACGTAACGCCGGGTTTGCCAGAGAGCTGCGGTCCCGGGATGATGGTCACAGAAGCATGCGGGTTTTTTGGGGTACATTTCACCAAATATAGGAGTTTTTCCTTTCCTAACATCATTTCCAAAGATCCTTTGGCTCAGTGAGCACAGCCTGGGTGTCAGGCAGCTTTAACCTGGTGACAGGGGAACATCTGCCACTGGCAAATTAGCAGGTGGCAGAGGGACAACATTAACGAAGGCAGCAAAAAGCCAAGACCCCTCCTCCCCTCACCTTTCTGCTCATCTAAAGACCTTTCCTGGGTTGTTTCCCCTTGGGCTGAACAGATTTACATGGTCCTAAAATCTTAAAATTCATTTCAATCAAAAACTCAAACTTTAAAATTCACCCTGTGGAACACTTCCTAAAATTAATTGCTTTTTTATTCCACCCAGGGTAAGGTTTCTCCTATGTTCTCAAGACCTTTAGAGTAGCAAGTGAAGAGCCAAAAAATTTAAAAAAAAAAAATAAAAAAAAAAAGAATTTATTAATTTTTTTTAAAGAGAGATACTTACTGCTCCTTCTCCCT
>NW_010300704.1:2321-8319 GCF_000700745.2 Antrostomus carolinensis | reverse complement strand
AGAGAGGGAACAAAGATTAGGTGGGAGAAGGGATGAGGATGGCACAGCCAGCACTCTCCCCACCTTGGAGGTGACAGTCCCCAATAGCATGTCCCTCTCCAGGGATCCTGCTGCTCCTCCAGAGCAGCAAACTCTGAACGTGACCTTCACCTGGGCATCCAAAACCAGCCCCCACCCATGGGTGTTGCCATCACCCATCACGGGATGGACCTGCCAGGTGGTGGGATGCAGCATCACCCCGCACAGCAGCCACCTTGGAGGGTGTTGGGACAGATGGATGGGGCTCCTCGTTGGCACCAGGGTGTGTGGTCTGTCCCCACCACCCTTTCTCAGGAGGTTTAGGAGGTAACACAGCAAAATGTCCCCATCCAACTGCTGCAAACCCAATTCCCAGTGTCCCCAGAGGAGGAACCGGGGTGGCTGCACCCACATCACATCCCACCCCTGGGATTCTCCTCCATCCTGCAGCCCCATTCTCTCACCTGGCCCGGAGAGACATGGTCCTGTCACCGGGGCACATCCACCGGTCAGAGCTGCCACCCACCACCGCGTCGGTCATCTCTTGGCTGCCGAGGGGACCTGGGGACACACGGAGTGAGTTTGGTCACCGGGGCTGCGCCGATAAACGCTGGGAAGGTCAATCACTTTGCTGGTCTGGAGAGCAGTGATGCTGACGAAGGTGACCTGATGATTTCAGCCAGGCTGTAGGGAAGGGGGGGAAAAAAATAAAATAAAATTAAAAACACACAAAAAACCACAAAATCACACCAGGCAGGGCTTTATTTTTGGCATTCAGAGGAGTGGGAGCAGGAGGAGGGACAGGAACGTCACTTTAGTCGCCGTCTCGATATCACGCAGGAGGTTACAACCACCACCCTCCCAGGAGGGCAACGCAGCCGCGCTCGGCACGGATGTAATTAATGAGATCCCCGACCTCACATTAATTATGAGGCTTCAGAGCTGGGAGGGAAGAGGAGGTTTCCATTTAGAAGAAAAATCTATAAACTAGGAAACTTTTCCCCCCAAAGCCCAGCACATCTCGCTGTCCTCCCCCAAACCACGATCCCCCTGGAACAAAATTCCTCCTTTGGAATTTTACTAAAGCTTTTGCAAAACAAAACCTGGAGAGGCACTGAGGAGGATGATGCAACAGGACCTGAAGATGATATTCTGTCTGCTCATCTCCAGAAGGTTCATCAAAAGGGACCTCTCCAAACCCTTCACTTTTCAACAACACTGACAGGTTTTATTATAAAATAAATCAATGTCAAATTCAGAACCTGAGCGCTGGATTATCCCAACTTTCTGGGGTTTTTTTCCATCCCCTGGGGATGGGAACTGGATGGCAAAGCCCATCTGATGCCAACCAGCATCGTAGGGATGGATCCATCTGTCCCATCATCTCTTCTGGGGGAAAAAAGAAAAATTTATTTTTTTTATTTTTTTATTTTTTTGGGGGGTTTTTTAAGTGAAGCACATGGGGTAACTAGTGCTCCCTGGTTTGGTACAGCAACTATTCCCATGCCAAACCAGATGGCTCTGACTGACGAGGTCAGATAAATAAATCAAACTGTTCATTTACATCCCCACCTCCACAATCTGCACTGCAGCAGCAAACTCCTGCCGGGATGCGGGATGCAGGATCCAGTCGGGAGCAGGGGGATCTTGGGGGGCTGCACACAGATTTCATGGGGTGCTCTGGAAGGGCAGCGCTGTGCCACCAGCACCTATTTTTGGGGAGGCAGAAGGATAAGGGACTTGTCCAAGGTCATGGGGAGCAGACGCGACCACCCCACCCCTGCAAAAACTTGGGGAAAATCCCTGTTTTTTCCTGGTGAAGAGGGTTGAGCGATCGCTGGCACTTCAGCTGCCGGGGAGGAAATCTCCTTCCCCCAACTAGAACTTTCTGCTAATAATAGAGAGGCCGCGGGTGTTTCGCTTTGTTGCAGATGGAGAAGAGCCCAGGGACGGCTCCTGGAGGAATACACAAGCCTTTCCTTCGCCTATAAATAATAGATTTTGAAGATCTACTTTGCATTACTTCCAGCAACTACTCTTGCTTGTCCTAACGCTTGGCTCTGCATTTTTAGCACAGAGTCAAGAACAGAATAACAACGTACGGTGGCTTCTCCCCCCCCACACACCAAATCCTTGCCCACAAGGAAAAGGATCATTGAATCACTGAATATTGTGAGTGGGAAGGGACCCACCAGGATGATGGAGACCAACTCCTGTCCCTGCACAGGACAATCCCAACATTCACACCATGTCCCCGAGGGTCTTGGCCAAATACTCCTGGAATCTTGTCAGGCTTGGTGCCATGAGCACCTCCCTGGGGAGCCTGTTCCAGTGCTCCACCACCCTCTGCCTCAAGAACCTTTTCCTCATGCCCAACCTCACCCTCCCCTGCCACATCTTCCTGCCATGTCCTCTGCTCCTGGCATTCGTTGGTGGCCAGAGAGAAGAGATCAGCGCCTGCCCCTCCTCTTCCCCTTGGGAGGAAGTTCTAGACCCCCAGGAGATCTCCTCTCAGTCTCCTCTTCTCCAGGCTGAACAAACCAAGTGCCTTCAGCCTCTCCTCACACCCTTCCCCTCTAAACCCTTCCCCAATGTTGTGTCCCTCCTCTGGACACTCTCCAGCAGCTTTAGACCCTTTTTATCCCGAGGTGCCCAAACTGCCCCCAGTGCTGGAGGTGAGGCCGCCCCAGTGCAGAGCACAGTGGGATGATCCCCTCCCTCGCCCGGCTCACAGTGCAGTGCTGGATCCGCGTCGTGATCAATGGGATGTGGCAGCGTTTAGTGAATGAAATGGGAATATCCCACCCTAAGAGGATGCCAAGACCTTCCAGTGTTTGGCTGTCCCCAAAGGGTCCCAGGACCTGGTCCCCCAGCTCCCTCCCATTCACAGCTGCTCCACGTTCCCCGATGGCAAGCGGAGATTGAGAACGAGCAGCAGCTCCCGCCGGCGCGTCCCGGGCAGAGCCAGGAATAGAAGCAAAGTCTTAATTTCTGGCCTTAAGGAAGAGCCACATGACTCTCCTCACGCCGCTCCATTACTCCTGTATGACGGAGCCCATGAATTTGATCATCCCTCAATAAAAAGGGATTGAGCGCCTTTCCGTGAATCACTCTGCCTCTCCCCGAGCTGCCGGCGCTGGCGTCCCGCGTGCAGACACCGCTCGCTCCGAGCCAAGAGGGGCCGATTTCCAGGCATCTGAAATCTGGCAGATGTGGCTCCATCAACCGACAGATCCCTCTTGTCCCCAGCCAGCCCTGTATGGGCAGGGAAAGGCAGTGGGAGCCCCACAGCATGAGCCCATCCTGTCCCATGGGCACACAGAGGGACACGGAGCAGTGGGACCCCCTGGTAGGACCCAAAGCCACCGCAGGGACCCACATTGCCACCACCACCCCAGCATCGGCAAAGAGCCACTGTTACAGAGCTGCCCAAACACACTGGTTTAACCATCTGGAAATAACATACCGGAGGGTAGAACACAGAAAAATCAGTCTTTTAAAGACTCCCAGTGCAACAATCAGGTTTTTATGGTGAGCTCAACATGTCACACTCGGCGGTGCCTGCAGAGATCATCTCCACCGGCAAAGACACTGACACAGGCAACCTATTTCTCCAGCCTCCTCAGCTCTGCAATGCAGCTTTCTTAAATATTGAATAAGTCTGCTGCTCTCCACCACCTGCCAGTGCCAATGATGAGGTAATTTTTGCATTGACAAAGCCTAATGCGATTAATCTGGTTGGAAAGAGCAGGTTTTCCAGCCCCTCCATTCACTCGGTAAAACACACTTTTGCAAACAGAAGAGCATCAGCGGCAGCTTCTTATTCACCAGCAGCAGCCAGACCCCAAACAAATAACCCAACTGCTGCTCGGATGCCAAGTGAGAGATTATTTCTGCTTCTCATCACCAAACAGCAGGTTTTGAACTCAAACGGATCCAAACACCAAGCTGATGGGGTTTTCACGCCAGCTCGGAGCACGGGAGCTGATATACACCAGGGATGGGGAGGGGAAAATAGAGAACAAGTGGGTGATTGTCTCCTGGGGTCCCCAGCCCCACGCCCAGGGAGAAGGGGTGCGTATTTTGGGGTGACAAGGACACAGTGGGAACCCCTCGAGCTGAGCAAAGGCAGAAGCCAGGATGCACCAGCAGCCCCGGGATGGGAACTGTGCTCAGCAGGCACATGTGGCCCCAAACACTAAAAAGCTGGAACTCTCTGCCAGCCAGCAGTGACATTTGCCACCATCTCATGAGTCTATCAGGGTTGGATGCTGCTCTCCACATCTCCCAGCACCCAGGAGAGATGTGTGAGCCACACAGGTCCTGTTCAGAGACACTGTGCACCCTGTATCCAGCTCTGCCCCGAGCATCTCACAACACCCAGGCTCTGCCTTTCCCAGGAAAAGGAGTTTGCCCAGCACAGGAGCCACACACACCCCACAGCATCCCCCAGAGTGTACATATGTGGCTACAGGGGCCCCAGAGAGCAGACAGTGGGTGTTGGCTCCCCTCCAGGGTCAGGCAGGATTTGGTCCTGCTGGATTTACCTGCAAAGTGTGTGAGAGAGGGGAAAAAAAAAAAAGAAAAAGAAATTAAAATAGAAATTAAAGGGGGAGGGGGGGGATAAATAGCCCCAAAACAGCTGCAGAAGCAGCTGCAAAATAATCAGCAGCGCAGATGGAGGGGCAGGAGGGCAGCCCAGCCCCAGAGGGTCCCGTGTGCTGAAACTCCCTCGAATTCTGACATCCCCGGGCAGCCGGTGTCTGAGCTTTGGCTCATCTTGGATGTAAATTGTATTAGAAATTTCAGGCAAAATTGGGCAAGCTGCTCTATGGATGGTGCTTCAGAACCAGCCCATGTTCAGGACTTTCCTTTAAAATAACAGAAAGGAGAGAGGTAGATCGGAGCTGGCAAAAGAAATGTGTGGAAGGGACAAACTGAAGCTGCTTGGCCTGGAGCTGCCCACGGACACAAGGACAGGTCTGGCATCAGGGCACAGGACAGCAGGACAGTCACCCTGTGACTCCCAGCCAAGTACCGAGTGATCCACGGTTGTGGCAGCTCCCACGGGGACCCCCACGCCCCAACTGCTCAAGGTGGGACCAGACCCCGGGGTGTGGAGATCTTCAACCACAATTCCAAGTCACCTGGAAATTTTTTTTTTGGGAACCACCAGAACTGGCGAGTCCTAAACCCAGGATCATTGCATCCTTCATCCCTGTGCCAGACCTTACAGGGAATGAGCCCCCATGACTTCCTGGGCCAGCTTGGCACTAGTTGGTTAATTAAGGTGAAATATGGCCACACATGTTGATGGCCACGGTCCACAGGTGACAGCGATCCACAGATCAGAGGCATACAAGAAACACAAAGCAATGGAAGTCCTGGCCATCCTCTGGTGCCCTGATCCCATGGCTGACTCTGCAAGCTGACCCTGCAAGCCCACCCAGCCCCACAGCACACCAGGATGGGTCCATGCGACCCACCACGCTGCCCTCCAGCCAAATCCACAGCCCAGCCTAGCCTGGAGCAGCAGGGCCAGGAGCTCTCGTGAACCCCAAAGCCTTTGGTTTGGGCGATGCCCCTGCTGCCTTTAAATTCACACAAGGTGCTGAGATGCATTCTCCCCCCCCACCCTTTCCTTTAATTCCCAGCTCCCTGTCATCCTCCAGACAAAGATCCATCCAAAGGCAGCTGAGAAGCAGCAGCACAGTCAATTTTATTTAAGCAGCACGTTGACATTTCCTCCAGCAGCTCTTTCACAAACCAAACACTGTTATGATGCTGTCAGGAGGATTTACTCCTGGTGATTAATTGCAGGAAAGACAAAAGGGTGGGGGAAATAAATAAATAAATAAATAAAATCACTTTTGGGTTTATCTGACTTACCCAGGGCTGCTGGAGCTGGGGGGTCTCCGGGCTCTCCAGCCAGGTGATGCCCAAGCGCACCCCAAACCTACTCGGTGTTATTAAACGAAGC
>NW_010300704.1:695-2266 GCF_000700745.2 Antrostomus carolinensis | reverse complement strand
CCCGCACCCATCCGGCACATCGCCCTCCATTGGGGCACCACCGAGGAGGGGGCACATGGCTGGAGCCACCAAGAGGAACCAGCCCCATGGGGGATGCTGGCAGGAGGATGGCACAGGGACCCCCACGCAATGACATCGGCGGCAGCTGAAGGAAGTTTAGGGATGTGAAAAGGCTGGGAAGGAGCAGTGAGCTGGGTGATGCAGAGACTGCTCGGAGGTGGCAGGTCCTGCTCGCTGCCAGGGCTGGTTTCCCCCAGGAAAGTCCTCACATGATGCCCTGGCAGCGGTTGAGGACCACGGCATGTTGAGGACCACGGCGTCACGCTGCGCCACAGGAGCGATAGCCAAGGGTGGGTGTGTGCCCCGTCCCCAGCCCACCACCCTGGGTGGAGGATGCTCAGGGCTGGAAACCCACCCTCCTCGGGGATAGCAGGGATGGCCAGCCAGAGCCAGGAGCCACAGGGAGCCAGGGACCCCACAACAGGCTTGTGGGGAGAGGTGCCCCCCAGCACCACAGCCTGACCCTCCCCAATAGCCATGGAGAGCCCAGCCACCAGCAGAGAGGAGCACACAACCACCAGACTCAGTGACCGCTCCACCCTGGGAGATGCCAGGCTCCCAACTTCCCTGGACACTAAATCCAGCTCCTTTCTCTCCCCACACCCCCCCATTTACCAGCCAGACGTGTCCCCCCATCACTGAGTTACTAGACCCAAACAGGAGATCTCGTACCCACCTCCCAGGGCTGGAGGAGAGCGACGCTGCTCAGATCCAGCAGGTACCATCAGGGATGGAGCCAGGACATCTCCCAGCACATGAACCTTATAAAGGTCGTTAGCTCCAGCCACTCCCCAGTCTCCAACTTAACGAGGATGGGGAATTAATCAGGCTGGTTTTGGGAGCAGAGCTCTCCTCCCCACCCAGACCTCGAGTGCTCAGCTGGGACCACCTGGAGCCATTTGTTAGCTGTCATCACTAATTGGCAACGACTGCAGTGGTATGTCACCTGTCTGCACAGGGCTGGGGACACCAGCAGTGCTGGCCAGCAGGCAGAGGGTCTTGGCTACCAACACAACCCCTGGGACCTGCAGTGGGCATGGAGGACAAGCTCATTTTCAGGTCTTGGAGAAAGTCTCTGAAAACTTAAGCACAAAAAGAGACTCCGGAGCAGCGAGTCCCATTCCTCAGCAGTTTTCCTCCCCTCATCCTTCCCAAAACCAGGGAGGGACTGGAGCAGCATTTAATGCCTGCACGCACGGACCCACCGCAAAGTCCTGCAGTGGGCTCCTGGCTCTCACCCTGGCTCCAAAGGGTGTTCCCACAAATAAAATGTGCTTTTGCCACATTCTCAGCTCTCCCTGGGAGCTGGGACAGTGCAAGAGCAAGACTGTGAAGGAGCAGAAAGCAGATCATTAGGCTGGAGCTGGTGCCAAGCAGGGGATGGTACATGCACCCAAGTAGGTTGCTCCTCATGGGGTTGGTGGATCTGGTGCTGGGGGGCTTTGCTGGAAGCCCATCCCACAGACCATGCACGCAGCTCCCACCGCCCAGCACGAAGCCGGCGTGGTTCT
>NW_010300704.1:317-533 GCF_000700745.2 Antrostomus carolinensis | reverse complement strand
AGCTCCTGAGTCAGCCCCCACAGCAAAAGCCAGCAGCTCGCTAAACCCCAACCAGCTGAATGATGCATCATCAAATCAAACCCGGTATCACAACATGAACAATATTTATTTTCAGGCTAAGCTGCAGCCTGGGCTTTTGATAGCAGTAATTAAAGCAAATGCTTCATCTGTTATCATCTCTGTATCCCTGGAGCCAACTGGCCGTGATTTGAAATC
>NW_010300704.1:0-272 GCF_000700745.2 Antrostomus carolinensis | reverse complement strand
CCTCCCAGGAAGGGGGGGATCAGGTTGATCCCCACTTTTTGGATCCCAGGAGAGGTGTAGCCTGGACCAAGCCCAAAGCAAAGCCCCGTTCAGAGCAACCACCTTGCTCAGAGCTTTTTAGCAGTGAGATGAAGAAGTGTTAATTGCTTAAGGACAAATTGCTGCTCTCGTTTATATCTGAGACCGGAATGAATACAAAGATAACCAGCAGGAGAGACAACCAGGTCCTTTCTCTGACACAGCCCATCCCTGGGACATCAGCAGCCCCAGCC
>NW_010300703.1:0-236 GCF_000700745.2 Antrostomus carolinensis | reverse complement strand
GGGGGGGGGTCCCCCATTTATTTTTGGGGGGGTCCCCACTCCAGGATCCCAGTTACCCTTTGGGGTGTCCCCAGTTGTTGGGCTCCACGATTCATTTTTGAGGAGGGGG
Organism: Antrostomus carolinensis; assembly: GCF_000700745.2. NCBI lineage: Eukaryota > Metazoa > Chordata > Aves > Caprimulgiformes > Caprimulgidae > Antrostomus > Antrostomus carolinensis. The sequence goes on along the minus strand of NW_010300703.1, from coordinate 127 downwards.
GTTGGTTCCCAGCTGCATTTTGGGGGTGTTGCCTGTACCCCCAATTCTGGGGGTCCCTGATGCACTTTGGGGGGGGTTCCCCAATGTTGGGGGGGTCCCCCATTTATTTTTGGGGGGGGGGGTCCCC
>NW_010300702.1:0-25431 GCF_000700745.2 Antrostomus carolinensis | reverse complement strand
TCCGAGCTGCCGGTGCCCGTGGCCGTGTCGTGCGCAGAGAGGATCTCTGTTTCAGACCCGGTGCTGCCCTGCTCTGACCAGACCCTCACCCGCACGTGGATACAACCCGGGCAGGAGTCTTGAGGAATTAGCAAAACATTCACGTCTCGGTGTGGTCCTGTTTGCATTGCCATGTTTTGTTAAAAACTCATTCTCAAAGCAGGAAAAGGAATAGCACTTTCAGAGTTCTCCAAGATACGGATTTGCACGTGCAAAGTTACAGGCACTGCAAAATATTTCAGAGTTGTTGCAAAATCTGGACTGCAAAGTCTGAAAAGGATGTAGTAAATCATTTGTTGCTGACCACGCGTAAAGCTTTGAGAAATGGGGTTAATGTTTATCTGCCACTGTTCATTGAAAGCTGAAGGTTCAGAGTTAAATTGCTGAAATGTCTTTTGCCTGGTAGCATATTCAGAGGCTATTTTTTGTGCAGGAAATAGCTCAATTATGGTTACACAAATCAGTGTTATGCAAAATAAATAAGGGTAGTAATTGGTTTTCTGCAGCAGTCTGAATCTTTCTCAAATTCTTCCTTAGTTTGCGCTTAAGTTCTTGAAAATATAACATTGTAGTAAGACTGTCACTTCATAAGTTGTCTGCCTTTGAAAGTCTTGACTTGAAGATCACTTAATGTTTAAAACTAAATTTTCATTGGAATATCTTTATTTTATAGACATTTTGGAATGGCCTCAGTCAAAATGTTCTCAGAGCAGCATCCAGCAGAAAATATGCGTAAGTATTTCTTTGTGTTTTCATGTTTGGCTGTTTCTGTTTATGTTTATAGATTTTTGTATTTAATCTTCTGATACAGAACTAATTATTAGTCAGAGATGGAGTAAAAGAGCAAATCCAGCAAGATAAAAATCTACCTGTGTGTGTCATTTTTCTAAGGCTCTGGCTTCATCTCTTTACTTTTTTTTTTTTTTCCTAGAGAAACTTTAAGAGTGGTTCATCCCCCATTCTTTCATTATCAGCAGCATCTGCAAAATGTGGACTGTTGAGATTTGTTTGATTTAAAAAAAAATAAAATTAAAAAATTGGTGGAACAAATTGTTTTACACTGGCATGAAACAGGAGTGATGCATGGCTCCATTTCACTACAGATAAACTCTATTTCAGACAACTTGTCCGTTTTAATCACTTGTTTTTCCCATTGCTTGATAATGGGAAAAGAGCAGCAGTTAGTTGTGTAACTTAGTCAGATGTTTTGTGGCCAATGCTGATTCAGGACACAGAACGGGGAATGTGTTTGTGTGAGGGAAAACTGCCCACTTCTGGTTAGTGCAGAGAAACTGCGCAGTTGTACATTTCCAAAGTCCCTGCTTTGTGCTGTTGGAACTGAGTTAGAGCGATCGAACGTCTTTGGGAGTGAGCAGGCGATATCCTGGTAATAAATATGGCCCTGCTCTGCCTTCGGTGTGCTTTCTTCATCCCAGAACATGGCTTTGTTTATAAGGCAAAACTACGATTCAGGAGTTCTCTGTAGCCTCGAAGAGGGTAATACAGACTTCCTAGAAAGAAGGAAGAGGTTCAGATTTGTCTTACGTAATAACCACTCCTGCTTTTCATAATTAAATTAGTTTGTTGCTCCTCAAGATCAAAAAGATTATTATCTTTGTCTCTGGCTCAGAAAACCCTGCATAGGGGTTCATAATTTATTGTCATTGTGTATTCTTCTCGTCATGCTGAGCAGTTGTACATAAACCCATACAGTTTATTTTTAGCATTTTGACTCCAAGTGGATGTTTTCAAACATGTTTGAACATCAAAAATAACTCGGAGCAAGTGCAGGAAACTTTATGCGTATGGGACAGAATTAGTTATGACTTTGTTTTGTGTCAAAATCTTAAGGGATGTGTAGAATATATGTAACACAGATTATTCTGGTGAAGAATAGTGTTTTATATGTTTAAATAAAGAAGTGGGGATTTAGCTATAAGTGATCTGATTGAATACAGAAGCACAAGCTTAAATTCCTGTGTAAGAGTCAGAGAACACCTTAGGTCAGAATACAGTGTGTATTTGCTTCAACATCTGGTGGAAAATAACACATTGTACTGTCTTCGGGATAGAAAGCTTTTTTGCTATCTAGTTAGTTAGTTTCCTTTAGTAGTAATTTTATTTTTTCCATAATATACTTTACAGCTCAGAAGCAATTAAAGGTGCCGTTATTGGAATTGATTTGGGTACAACAAACTCCTGCGTGGCGGTTATGGAAGGAAAGCAGGCGAAAGTAAGTAAAAAATGAACGCCAGCTTGCAGTAACAGTATTACAAGTTGAGTGTCCAAATTAGTGTTTTCAGAGGCAACGTTTTCTGATGGTGTTTTGATTAATGTTTTTGTATAGGTGCTGGAAAACTCTGAAGGTGCAAGGACAACACCTTCAGTTGTTGCATTTACGTCAGAGGGTGAACGTTTGGTTGGGATGCCAGCAAAGCGGCAGGCGGTAACCAACCCACACAACACCTTCTACGCCACCAAGCGACTCATCGGGCGGCGCTTCGATGACCCTGAAGTGAAAAAGGATATGTAAGTGAGGGTAGAGAGCAGTTCCACTACCAGCAGGAACACGTAAAATACAATGCTGTAGAACATGACAGGTTTTAAAACAAAACCCTCTTTTGGGTGAAGTAGTTACACGCTCGTGTCTCAAAGTTTCATTGCTTATGTTCTGAGGGCCAAGCTGTATTTTGCTATGTTAGTTGCTGATCATTTCAAAGTTTTCAGAGAAGAAGAAGAAAGCTTTGCTGATGCTGTGCAGAATGGTCAGCATCTACGAATGAAGACTTTTCTCATTCTTGAGAGCATTTACAATCAAAGCTGTCATACCTACGGCTTGTGATTAAATGATGTAGCTGATTAAAAGCAATAGTAAGTAGTATACTGGTACTTTTGGGACTCCCCGGGCCTGAGGTTGCTGTTGGCAAGTTCAGTATTCTTTGTCTAGAACTTGTACATGTTCATCTGATCGTAATTGTGGGGATTTTGTGCTGTATGCTGATACAGAAACCGAGTGTGGAATTCTTCCGGTTTTTTTTTAGTAAGAATGTTCCATTTAAAATTGTCCGTGCCTCCAATGGTGACGCCTGGGTAGAGGCTCATGGGAAACTCTATTCTCCAAGCCAGATCGGTGCCTTTGTACTAATGAAGATGAAGGAAACTGCAGGTTGGTACAGTTTGGTCTTTGTCATGTATTAGCACAAGTGTGATCTTGGTAAATGGGAGTGCAGCAGTCATAAAGGTACTTCTTTGGTACCAAGGGAATCCTTGTTTAGCAGGCTGTTGTGTGGGACTGATCATGGAAGTGTACAGTTATGGGCTGTTACGAAGCATCAAAGAAGATGAGTGCCTACCTCAATCTCCCATCTTTGCCAAGATATTAGTGCTTTAGTTAAAATGTACCCTTATCAAAATGGAATACTGATTGAGTTGATACTCAATTTTGATTGAATTGAATGCACACTTACTCCGAAGGGGGAGCTCCTTTTCCTTGTAAGCTGCAGTCCTTGTGCCTCCCAGGCTGCAGCTGAGCATGAGTTGTAGCGGTCAGAGTTTTCAGTGGTTTTGTTCTTGCTAAGTACAAGATACGTAGCAAGAAAGGGAAGTGTTCAAGGGACCCAATTGTTGGGCTGAATGAATAGCTTCTTAGCCAGTGATGACTTTGAATCTTTACTAGGGGAAAATATCTGTTGGTCTGGAGATTCTTCCCCCTGCCCCCAACCCCCTTTTCAGTTTCTAATGTGTTTTTTGGGGGAATTGAATATAATATTATATTGAAGATAATAGCTACCCTCCACAGCCTCCTTTGGTAAATATTGTGCATCCAGTGATAAGTGCTTGGAAGGCAGGACTGAAGCTTCATCCAAAGATTCTTTTTTTGTTCAGTGTTAGGCCCTGGACACTTGTTAAAGCTCCACCGAAGAGTAAAATATGAGTATGTTGTATGTGAGCATTTAGATGAGATTAATCTGACTTACTCTGAGGACAGTATTCCCCTGCCTTAAGCAGGGATCTGCTTCCTGTAGGTCTCTTGGCCTTTGACCTACATGCTACTTGAATTCAGCTGTGAATGATACCATGTTCCAAGCAACACAGAATAATGTAGTGTGTAAAGTCTGTGCAGGGGTAATGCATAGGCATGAATCCTGTCTGTGCGTTCTCACTGCATCATGCACGTTCTTATTTTTCAGCAGGTTCTTGGGCAGCAAGCCTGTCTTCTGTTCTTAGTTCAGGAAAATTATTTCAGATTACATGGTAATAATGTTGGTATTCTTATAAAGATAACTTTCTGGTTTGTCTCCTTTTTCCTCCAGAAAATTACCTGGGACATTCAGCAAAGAATGCTGTGATCACAGTTCCTGCTTACTTCAATGATTCTCAGAGACAGGTATTCACCAAGCTGTAAGATTTTCAGGCTTATAAATTGCATTTAGTTTCTCTCAGTACTTAGTGGTTCCTTTTTTTTTTTTTTTTTCCCCTCAGGCTACAAAGGATGCTGGGCAGATTGCTGGCTTGAATGTTTTGAGAGTGATTAATGAACCAACAGCAGCTGCGCTTGCCTATGGTCTGGACAAGTCTGAAGACAAAGTGTAAGTGCCTGTTGATAACACCTAGCCTCTCTTAAATAAGCGTGCTGTAATTTTCTTTGTAAATGCCTCTTCTGCTTTCTGTTTTTCAAAATAATTGGTTGGAATTCTGCCAAAGAGACTCATGGCCTTGAGTCAGTGCTATGTAATGTCACCTCTGTTCTGTGCCAGCTGTACTTGTTAAGGAAAGTGGGTTCATAACATGCAGCTACAATTTAACTATTAAAGCTGGTTGTCAATTTAATTATTTTACCTACTGGTAGCAGTGATCAGTGTGGCTAAGGAGAACTGGGTGAGAGGCTGTCGCCATTGGTGTAGCACAAGAGGTAGGCTGAGGTTTGGTGCCTGGTATCTATCCACAGCTTGCATCTTCTTCCTGACTGCGTTCAGCCTTCTGTCACTGTCAGAGGTGGTTATATAAATGCAGAGCTTTTGTTACAGATTTTGTATTTCTGGTGTAGATTATAGTGCTGTGAAGGCCTCATGTTTTGAAAAACATGTTTCATAATGGTTCTAGTATCTCTGCCCTTATCATTGGATGTGAGTGTGCCTCTTTTTGAAGGAGGAACTGCCCTTTCTGAAATAATGGGCAAGGTTAAGCGTCGTGCAGCACATCTTTCAGAGAAGACTTCCACACGGACTCAGAGTGCTCAAGGAGTGTGAACGCTCTGTAGTTTGTTTACTGCTGTCTTCGAGAGGCTTTTCACTTTTGTGGACAGGAACATGAATTCTGCATACTTCGTCTCCTGAGGAAGAGTGGGTTTTTTGAGCCACACAACTTTGTCTAGAAAATAATGTTTTTTCTGTATCTGTTCTTGTAGTATTGCAGTCTACGATTTGGGTGGTGGCACTTTCGATATTTCCATTTTGGAAATCCAGAAGGGAGTCTTTGAGGTGAAGTCCACCAATGGTGACACTTTCTTAGGTGGAGAAGATTTTGACCAGGCTTTGCTGCAGTATATTGTTAAAGAGTTCAAAAGAGAGGTAAGGTATCATCAGAATTCAATGTTGTGTTACACCGTTTTTCAGCTTTGCTTAACTTCTATAGAATAACATGAGTTTTCTTAAATTATTAGGACTTGGTTTGTAATCTATGGCACAGCTGAAGTTTCAGAGTATTAGACACCTGTTAACCTGGCTTCTAGTAATTACACTTGTTTTCTTGAGGTGGAATATTCCTCTTCTGAAAGACATAGAATGGCAGGACTCTGCCTTTTTTCCTCTAGTGTAGTAGGACTATCCTATAGTAGTCTGCTTACATTTAATAATAAAAATCTGTAGTCCAATTGAATGTGTCAGCACAGATGCATACTGTACAGGGTTGGCTGCAGGAAACTGCTATGTAAATCCAGCTCCTTTGCCTTTAAATCCTGTGATGCAGCAGCTTTTCCAAGCTTTAATTGATTACTCACTGTATAATCGCTATCAGAGCAGAGAGGGCTAGCAGATGGTTTTGAAATGCTAAATATGTTTGCCAGAGGTGAGAGAGATCAGCAGAAGCGCACGTATCAGGCTGTATTTCTGCAAACATCTTCACTGTCGAGAGTGATCAGAAGGTGAACTGCAATGAAGAAAAGCTCTACATGACTCCTGTGCAAAAGTTGAAAGTCTGTTAATCCGTGTTTTTTGTCAATTAGATGGGTGTTGACCTGACTAAAGACAACATGGCCCTTCAGAGGGTGAGAGAAGCATCAGAGAAAGCAAAGTGTGAGCTTTCGTCATCTGTGCAGGTAGGTGGCTGGGTTCAAAGCAGTCCAGTAAAACATTTCCATACGCTGAGTTTTGCATTATTTTTGTTTACAGAGTTCTATGAAATGGCTGCTTTTTTCTTGGGGTGGCAGAACAAGCTTAAGTGTAACCAAATGGCATCACTTCAACAGAAAGTCTCTTAGCAGTGTAGGCTGTTGAGGAGCATAATTAGTTGTCAGAAGCTGAGAACATTAGGGGTGCTGGCTTTTGCCTTCTGGCACCATGTTTTCTCATCTCGCAGGCAATGTGACCTTGTTCCCAACTTGTTCTGTATTTCAGAGGTAGGATGGGCATCGGGACATTTAGCTGCAGCTTGTACTGCTGGGTTACTGGAAGCACTTGTGGCTTCATGCAAGCAGTTCCAAAACCTTGGTGCTACTCATTCTACTGAAACAGCAAATTTGTCTGATAACAAGAAATCATTTCTGTAAAGAATCTTTACTTATTTGCCTATGGAAGAGTTGTCTAGACAATGGGCAACATATACCCCCTTTTATTTTTTCCACCTGCTTTGTATATTAATGTGTTCAAGCATGTCCTTTATTCGCTACTGAATAAGGAGCTGGAGAAGCAGCAAGTTGGGGGTGTAATAGTCTTGCCTAAGAGAAATTAAGGTCAATTATATAGTAATTGAAAAGGGTCTCTGCCAGTTTCTAGGTTTTGAATAAACGTTTTTTTTTATGGTGGTCTTTTTGTTGGCCAGTGGAGAGCTCATAGCAAGGAGTTTAGGCCAGTCACAATGGATGCATAGTTCTGCCAGAGACATAGCAGGCTCTGTTTTACTAGCTCAAGAGTTGGCAAATACAGTCTGTTCATACCAGGAGAAACTGAATTTCTTAACTCTTTAGCAGTGAAGGGAAAACAACTTGCTTTTGGCCCTATTTTCCCCTAATATTTTTGACCATGTTATTTATAAAGTGAATCCATACCTCTAGTCAGTAATGTGGGTTTAATTCTTGTGTAAAGTTCATCTCTAGAGCTTAAAGCATTAATGTTTTTAATTGCTTTGATTTGTAGTATCTTTTGATGTCAGCATGACTCAGCATTTGAACAAGATGGTTTCAGTATAAGACGTGCTTTAAAAATCCAGCATGAGAATTTGTAAGATCATTCACAGATAGCTACAAAAAGTGGGGATTATGGTCCCTGGTACAGATGAACTTTGTGTTAAATGGCAATGAACTGGCTGTCAAGTGTGAGTTGTTTGCATTTAGAAAACAGTCATGAGTTATTTCCTTCAAGTAGCTTACCTTATATGAAGTGTTAGTCATTTGGCAAAATCTTTCAGAACTCTGAAGATGAGCTTTCTTCTGTGTTGCGCTAGAGGAAGAGGATTAAGGTTGTCACTTCTAATGTTTAAGCTCTTGCCTCCTGGTTATGATAGAAATTAAGTTGTTTTTCTTAACAATAAAAGACCTCAAAATAACACAGTATTAAAATTGGAACTGAACAGTTGTAACCATGAGATTTGTAACAGAATAATTTTCCGATCTCTTCTCTGAAATGTCAAACATAAACGTATGCCTACTGCTACTTAAAGACTGGGCTGCAGAGCAGGCATGTAGATGTTTCAGTACAAGCAGAACAGAACCTGTAACTTGTTCTAAAACCTGTATCTATCTGGCTTATTTTCCATTCCTGTTTTTTTCACTCCATATTTGTTTTTGTGCTGCAGACTGATATTAACTTGCCATACCTTACTATGGATGCCTCTGGACCAAAGCACTTGAACATGAAGCTGAGTCGCTCGCAGTTTGAGGGCATTGTAGCCGATCTGATCAAAAGGACGGTAGCGCCGTGCCAGAAAGCCATGCAGGATGCTGAAGTCAGCAAGAGTGACATTGGTGAAGTCATCCTTGTTGGTGGCATGACCAGAATGCCAAAGGTATGAGTTATGTCTCTGTTATGGGCAAAGCTGGCACAGTGAGACTGTGCTTACTGTTAAGGGTGATTTATAATGGAAAAGTTGGGAGTCTGGGAACTTCAGTGCTCCAGCAGGTGAAGGCCCCCAAGAGCAGAGCAGACAAGTTAAGTAGTCCCATGAAAGCAGTGGCAAGGGACTCTCATCCTGCTTAAGTAGCTCGGCTTGGATCTGAGTGTGTAGCTGAGTTGCACTGTACAAAGACAAGTGGGGACGTATTGGGAGTTGAAAATTCAGCTTGACTTTCTGATGTGGACCAAACATAAGCAGCATTGTTTAGATACACAGGATGTGTTCTCTTGTTTGTGAACTCCAGTATTTGATAAAGGTACACGTCAATGACAGTAACCTGTCAGTAATCTTTGCCTTCCAGTGCATTTCTTCCCCTGTGCAGAGCACTTTTAGCTAGCTGTGAAGAAACTGCACAAGCAGAATGACTCTGGTACCTGGCTGTGTGTTTTTAGCTACCTGTTTGGGGCTGGGTGTTGTCGAGCATGTTTAACTGGCTGTTCCAAACACTCATTACCTAATACCTGGCCCTCGTGTTCCGTTGTGATAAACACCAACAGGTAACTTAGAAGCTTGCTCTGCTGACATGCAGAGTCTTGCCGATAAGGCACTGTCTGCTGGTGATTTATTGTTCTTGTTCGTAGCAATGCAGACTACTGCTTAGCTCTGCTGAAGTCAGAGCTGAACATGTATGTACACTGCTCTCTTCAAGGGTACAGCTTGTCCTTTTCTACACAGATCATCAAAATACCATTCCGTAGTGATCAGTCAGGCTTGGACTGTTTGCTTGTTGTTAAGATTTGGGATTTGCAGATCCTTTCTAAGATAGTAGGTGTGTATGTGGTCCTGCTTAGGACTGATGTGGGGTTTGGCAGTGGGGTTTTTTTCTTCCCTGGCTATTAAATGAGCCTGGTGGCTCGAGGTGATATTAATGTGTGCAGAAGGTCACCCAGGCAGAGGAGCCAGAGCAACAAGATAAACAACCTGCTGCTCTGGCCAAAGCTCAAGTGGAGTAACTGCTATACCTTCCCAAAGTTCCTGCTGTTCCAGCTGGATGAAGGAAAAGTGGCTACATACAAAGTGATGGAAAAACACTTGTGGTAGTGGGGAAGCCCTTTCTGAAACATTCATTATATATCCTTTGGGGGTGAGACAGTACTTAAATATTTATTTTCTTTTTTATTATTATTTTGACTTTTTCATGCCCTATTTATAACCCCCAGTATCTGTGGCTTTGAGCTTACATAATGCATTGATGAGTGCCTGTAGTTACAGCTCTAGCTCAGAGATCAGTGCCTGCATGTTGAACACAACACAGAGCCTTCTCTCACATACATTGTTGTATTAATTTCACCCTGCTAGGAGGGAACATGCCTTCTTTGGGGCGCTCACATTGCTAGTGCTCCAGGAAATACGTAGTGGGTGGTTAGAAGTCATGTTTCTTTTGTACTATAAAATATGCAGCCAGAGGGAAAGACTTGCACTTAATTACATACGCATACATGAAGCGTCTTCCTCTGTAATGAACACTCCTGGCAGATGTCTTGGCTTAAGCGCAGAGGAGTTGGACGTTTGCTTACAGCACAGTTTTCCAGACGCATCGTGCTCGCCTGTGCTGATCTGTGCCTAACGGGTGTACTCGGGAAGGAGGGAAGCTCTGAGTGGGAATGAAGTCCCACACCCTTCTCTTGTAAGATGGGGGAGTGGACCACTGAGCTGTACTGTGGTGCAGACACCTTACTGCGTTCCATCTGGGTGCTTCAGCAGTAAATTGTTGTAATCATAAGCAGATCCTTCTGAAAGAGCAGAGCAGTGAAAAGCTAATAACACAGCTCAGACTGTCTGCTGACATAGCAAATCTGCTTCTCTGGCAAAACAGCCCATTAAATAAAGAGTTTGAAAATGCTGTCCTTCATACAGTTCACTTTTTTTTTTTTTTCCTCCTATTAAACACAAACAAGATGAACTGTCCTTCTGCTCTGGATTTTTTTCTGCCTTCCCTGTGGTCTGGCTTCACAGCTGTACCATCCTTGACAGCTGTGTTCTGCCTGGTGTTGGCTTGTACAAGTTCCCAGGAGCAGTCCTTGACTCCGGCTTGATAAGCTTGGAGTCATCCCTTCTGAATACGGCTGGGCTACATGAAAGGGCTGATGTAGGCTGACTTGCAGCTGGCAAACTTGATTGCAAGAAAGCCTCTAGAGAAGGAGTTTTCTGGACTGAAATGAGTGCATTTAACAGGGTATGTGGAAGATGGGGAATTAGGGAGCAGTCACAAGCTTGAAGCTCAATATTTCTATCATGCCACAGGGTTACACGGCAGCAGGGGCATGAAAATACAAACCTGTAGCCATATCTGGCATGTTTTTGTGGCCACAGCACTGGGTGGTAATGGTTCACTCTGCATACAGCCTGTGCTTTCTCTCCATTCAGGTGCAGCAGACTGTACAGGATTTGTTTGGCCGTGCTCCTAGCAAAGCAGTTAATCCTGACGAAGCCGTTGCTATTGGTGCAGCTATTCAAGGTGGCGTGTTAGCTGGTGACGTTACTGATGTCCTGCTGCTGGATGTAACTCCCCTCTCCTTGGGGATTGAGACACTTGGAGGTGTCTTCACGAAGCTCATCAACAGGAATACTACCATACCAACTAAGAAGAGCCAGGTACAAATTGTCTCCCAATGGGTGGGTCTTTTGTGGCGGTTTCAAACACCCGGTGAAGGCTACCCAAGGCATCCTGTAGATAGTGTCTTCTCACCTGGCAAGGATAAGCAGCCTAGAAATCGGATTGAATGTCAGCCACTGAGTATCTCTGTTGATTGTTAGTGTACCCAAGAGAGGAGGTCAGTTGAGTTAAGGTGTGCCAGAATACCTCAGGATGTTTGTGGCCTGGTCGTGATGGCAGTGTGTGTGCCATGATGTAACTGTCAACACATCATTCTGAAGAAGAATTGTGTGGAGACCTTCTGTAACTGAGCACCACACCTGTTTGAGACCACCTTTCTTGGGCAGCATGCCTCAGAAGGGATTGGTTTTTTCCTGCGTTGTAAGGCCCTACTGGGCTTGGGTGTGATCCTTTCTTTCACTTTGCCTTGTCTGGATCTGCTAATGTCTGCTCTTACTGATAACACTTGTTCGGTGTGGGGTTGGGGCAGGACCCTGGCTGCTTCAGGAGGACATGTTCTGGTAGTGTGGCTGGTTGCCACTGGAGCCTGCTGCTGGCATTTCAGTGCTTGTTTTCATGTGCTCAAGTGCATATAGGACAAGATGCCAGGGAACTTGGCTGTTGATAGTCTTGGTGCCTTATTTTGTAAGAGAAATAGGGGAACAACAAGCATTTAATGATTATCTCTTCAAAGTAGTTTCTCTTTATTCCTTTCCTTGTTTAGTCAGCTTGTAACTGCATCCATTCATGTGTTGCAATTTACTAGCTGTCCAGTAACTTTTTGTTCCTTTTCTGCAGGTGTTTTCTACAGCTGCTGATGGGCAGACTCAAGTGGAGATTAAAGTATGCCAGGGGGAGAGAGAGATGGCTAGTGACAACAAACTTCTTGGCCAGTTCACACTGGTACGTTGGCTACTCGGTATTCATGACCTTAGATTTCACCTTCTTTGTGAAGTTCAAAGCCTTCTCCATTTCAGTTGACCCCTGAAGGCAGTGTTCTGGGGGGAGTCACCTTACAGAAGACATCTGACTCTATTTGTAGTAAAAAAGCAGTCTCTAAAGGCACAGCGTGATTCCCGGACTGCCTTTCAGTGGCAGGGGAGCAACTAGCATCTAAGATAGTGCTCAGAGTTTCTAAGAAGTCTTATGTGGCACAGGGGCTGCTGTAGCTTTAGGGCTTGGTCACATAAAAGGACTCTTATTTATTTCAGGGGCCAAAGAGCTCTGTAGTACCAGGCCTGTGCAGCAGGTAACCTGCATGCAGACCTTTCCTGTGGTATGAAAAAGACTTGAAGCAGGCCCTGTGTTAACCTGCAGTCCCTAGGTTAAGCCATTTCTAGCCTAGAACCACTTTCCTGTGAATGTGTGTGGAATTCTCCTGCTTACTGGAGAACAGATCTGCTCCAGGGATTCATGTGTGGTATTTGGCTGCCTAATGAGCTCCCTATGCAGAATTGGCTTGGTCAGTGTTGAAAAAGTTTAGCACCAGTATAACTGTTTGCCCAAACTTGCTGTTGCTAGGAAGAGCCATCCAGAAAGGAAGGGCTTTGCCTTTTTTTTTCTCATACTTTTGAAGGAAGCTGTGCTGCCTGTCACTCATTTAATATGGTAGCCTCAGAGGTAGTCAGTGAAGTCTAGTTATGTCCAGAACTGAGGAAATAGAGCATCCTGCCATGTCCTGGAGGGGAAGAATGGTTTGCTTAGCAATAAAGCAGAACCTGTGTCACCTCCAAACCAAACTTGGGGGCTACCTCTTGTGGTTTCTGTGCACTTGTTCTGGGTAGATATCTGTATCCTGTTAAATCTAGATACTGCTAATTCACCACATGATGCCAACAGACCATTAGAGTTCTGAGGGTTAGTTAATAGTTGATTCAGCTGACAGATCACCAAGATAATGTGCCTGACGCCGCAGCCTCCTACCCTGAGCTCACGTCTGTGTGGGAGCTAATGGCTAAGCACTTCTTGTTCCCAGGTTGGGATTCCTCCAGCGCCACGTGGAGTGCCCCAGATTGAGGTCACTTTTGACATTGATGCTAATGGTATCGTTCATGTGTCAGCCAAGGATAAAGGCACTGGACGTGAACAGCAAAGTAAGTGCTCTGGGATGCTGCCTGGGGATGAGGAGGAAGGGTGTGGAGCAGTGAAGGTGCCATAGCATGCTGGGCACAGAGAGTAACACTAGGTGACTCCAAAGGTGAGGGAGCGCTGCCTTGGTGGGCATCGCACAGTCCAGGGGTGGGGATGGTGATGTGTGTTACTGATTAAGAGTAAGGATGACACGAGGAATCTGTTGCCAGTGCAGTATAGATGCAGTTGCAGTCATCTTAGCCTAAGTGCCACCTCTGGAAAGGAGGGCAAAGGGCTACTGCAAAATTAAATAAGGAAGGGGAGAAGTGACAGCTGACCTGTAGTTCTGTTCTAAGAAGCTAAAGCTCCTGTAAACACATAGCACTCTGCCCTCTCTGGTAGCATGCTGACACATTGCCACCAATGGATGCTTTCTCCTTGCACATTAGGAAGAGATGAAGCATCTGCCTATAACAAGGTTAAGAGGTCCTCACTGGCAGGGTTTTACCACATTCCCAGTAATTTTGCACTGTATGATAGTCCTTCCCTGGTTGTGCAGTCTGCTGTGATCACTATAGCAATGTTTCAACAGAGTGCAACTGTTTCCTGGGGTTTCCTGTATGTATCAGCTACACCTCTGTTCCAGAGAGGTGTTGGGTGTACAGGTTGGCTAATGGAGGGCTCACAGGTGTCTGGAGCAGTGCTTCTGCTGTTTAGAGGTCTGTCCTGTGTCACTGAGGAGCTCAGAGCAGTGACATTCTGCCCTACAGTACCCTAAAGGGACAGAAATTAGGGTTTGGGAATCTAGCACCTTGTACGAGTTGTTCTTGTGCTGTGCTCCTCTGCGTGCTGTTCCTTTGGGAGTGCCCTTTGCTAACACAGGAAGAGATTGCTCTCAGTTTGAGGCTGCCTGCATGGTTGTGCCAGCTTTTAACAGAGAAATTGAACTGGGAAGATCTCTGTTGAATCCAAGGCAAGTCAAGTACAGCTGAAGAGATCAGCCCTGTGCCATGACCCTGTTTTGTTTCTAATTACTTCATTACAAAGGTCTTGAAATTCAAGTATTTTGAAGCATCAGGTATTTTGTGTAACCACCTCATTAATTTTCATCCATTTAGGCTGGAAACATCTCTAAATGGCAGGATGCTTGAGGACCTCAAGCTGTCAGTATATTTTGCTCTGTAGTGCAATGAAATGTTAGGCCCACTGTTCTGGGGTAATTAACAACACGGTTGACATTTTCTAAAGCTCTGTTGTGGGCTCAGAAAATTAATTTGAAGCATTTGTAGATTCCCCTGATACAAAATAGATCTCTTTTACGCCTCTAACTGGGAAGCCTCTATACTGCCCTTCAGGTGTTTCTCGGAGGCAGCCACTTGAGCAATCAAATGCATGCTCCAGTTAAGAAAGATATTGTTAACTCTTTATTGGCAACTTGAAGGTCTATGTTCTTAATCATGCTGCTTGGCTTTTGGCAGACGTTTGTTACCAAAAACACACTGCTTGTTACTTTGATTTCCTTCAGATTTTTGATGTATGGCAGCCTCGTACCTCTGAATAGCCATCTCCTGATTATAGGCAACCAGAACATTTTAGCTGCCTATCTGTATGCAGACGTGGTCCTAATTATAAAGCTGAACTGCTCAGCCCACATCTGCATCCAAAGGATACGTGTGTGTATGTGTGCACACGTGTCTTCAGGATTTTGTACCACTGACAAATACTGTGTAGAAAAGCTATTTCTAATGAGGATCTCGGTATACCTTTTTTGGACTTTGTGATATCCTGGATGTTGCTCCTCTTTTTTGCAGTGAAATTATGCTTTACTGATGAAACTGGTTTAAGTCTAGACTATATACTTTTTGGCACTAATGGAGAAAAAAAAAGGGGGGTAGGGGACCTTTAAGAGCTTATCTATAGCATCACACTATGCTCACTTAAGGGCAGTGTGAGGAGCTGGCTGGGGAATGTTGTCTTATCCTGCTACCATCCTGAGCTGCTTTCCAACAGTGAAAGGGATCTATGTACCCTAGTAAAACAATTTCTTCTGGTTTTTGTTTTGTTGTTGTTTTTTCTGGTTTTTAGTTCTGTGGTTTTAACCTGCTAGAATGCCCCTCTGGGGCTTTGTGTGCACATTTCCTTTCCAAAGGAGTAACTGAGGAATGGTCAAAGTGACTTGAAGAGCAGTGGACAGGAAGTATCTGGCAGAACTGGGGAGTTCATAGATCTAACATGTCAGGCTTTTATCTTGCCAGCAACATCCCTGCCTCTTCAAAGACTGGCTGTCTTTGTAACTGCCCACGGGGTCTTCACAGGTGCTTTATTAATACTTCTTCTCTAATGCAGTTGTTATCCAGTCTTCTGGTGGCCTTAGCAAAGATGAAATAGAGAACATGGTGAAGAATGCAGAGAAATATGCAGAGGAAGACAGGCGAAGAAAGGTAATGTGATTGTGGTGTTACCTTCCAGTGCACCTGTTGGTTGTTGCTGTTCTGTCCCCGCCTTGAAGGAGCTGTAGGTTCTCATCTCTATAGCTGAGCTGTTTGCTTGTGCAGTTACTCCAATATCTGCTTGCTTCCCTTCATCCAGTTTACATTCCAAAGTTGCAAGAAGATGTGCACAGAGGTATTTGGATCTTGGGTCTGAGTTGGGTAACTTGCCTTGTGTGACAAGCATTTTCATTCCTCCCTGAGGAATTACTGGGACATGCAGGCAGCAGCAAGCAAAGTCATCTGCCTGTTACTCATGAGTAAACAGCTTTGCAGCTCCAGTTATGCTTTTTATCATCAATGTTCTTTACTGTCCACCTGCCTGTTACCTTGACTGTTTGTTTACAGCTGGCCTACCACAGCCGGATTTTCACAGCAGTGTTCCATTTAAATGGAAGCAGTACAGGGATGATGCTTAGGTTGCTTCCTCTTAGTTTATTTTAAAGCTTAAATTATAGAATCTGCCAAGCAAAGTTGCACTTCAACCCTTCCTTCATAAGTGGGAATTTGCTTTCCATAGTGCTTAAAATCTCACTGTGGCGTCTTGAATGCTGTGTTATTCTGAGCATGGTATTTGCCCTCAGCACAGGTGAAGCCATTGGGAGATGTTTGAAAGCCTCACTGACTTTGTCAAGAAAAGATTGACACTTGCCATGGTTAAGTGACTGAACCTGTGATATTCATAGGATTAATGGCTGGAAGTAATTGGTTTAATGAGGGTAGTACTAATGAATTGTGCTACTAAATATAGAGCATTGATTTTTAAGCAGGCACAGTGAAAGCCTACTCTGGGATATGGCACCAACATATAGTTAGCGATTGCTGAAATGGCGTGCTGAATTTATCCACTTTGTGTTCTCCTACTCTGTAGAAACCAGTCTTGGGTGTTCAGGCAGTGCTGTCAGTCTTGTCCTCAGGAGTGAAGGGATCAGAAGAGGACTAAAGGAGAGAATGCATGGGATAAATTCACATGAAGCAGTATCTCTGTGTCTCAGAAGCTGTAAAGTCACAAAGCATTGGCTTCTCAGTATTTGTGGGCTAGACAGAGAACCTTTAAAGACCTTGGTCTGAAAATCCCGCTGTTTAAATAACAGCATCATTACCTTGAAGCATGGGAGGTGGCCTACCACTTGAGGAGGCTGCACTGAAAACTTTTTCCTCTTGCCATGTTTTGACTTTGTATCTTAAATCACTGAATTAAGTTTTTCCCTGTTGTAGTCCTGAAGTGGGACTCATCTCTGTCCAGTGACCTATCAGAAGATGATGATTAGATTGATTTCTTAACTGACTCTTCTCTTTACTTGACTTACATAACTGTAATTGTCAAAATTTCCTTGTTATATCTTTTTGATTGTGGTTTTACTGCCATTAAAGTATCGTGAATGCATAAACAGTTACCACTCTGCTGGACTTGGCATCCTGCTGTAAACTTTGACATCCCACAAGGAGCGAAGACATAGTGTAGGAACAAAATTATTTTTCATAATTTTTCCCTGTAGGTGGTTAGTCTCCTGAGAATATTACCACATCGTTGTCCAGGTAGACTGTTCTTTCAGATGGAGAGGGCTGGGTATGCCAGAGACTGTTGCAACTATGTCTCAGCAGGAGTACCGCTCCTCTGTACTTAGACTCTACTCTGTCCCCCCGTTGGTTGTCTTTGCAACAGTAACGTTAGGAACTGGTATTTCTTACCTGGCACAGCAGGGGTTTTCTGCTGTTGAGATACTACAAGCATTTGTAATAAGGGGATGTGAGTAAAACAACCCAGCATTTTAGTTCTCTAGTGCCTTCATTGCTGGAGAAGCTTAAGAATATTTTTCAAAAGCTCTGTTGCTTTCTAAAGGAGCACAGCAGAGAGAGCTGTGCTGTCTCTGCAGTTGCTGGTTCTTCCAGCTTGCTTCTGCTTCCAGGGAAGTGAGTTTGAGTGTAAAAGCATGAGGACTGGCTGTTCGGGCTTTCAGGTGCCAGAATGCATTTAGAAACAGTTTGCTTGAATTTATTCTTGGTCCCTTGCCATTAAGAAGGACCATGGGTGGGAACTAGAATGGAGTTTGGCAGTTTGGGGAAGGAAATGTCAGCTGCTTGTTCATATGTACGCAACTTGTATCGCTGGTGATGTATGCAGTAGGTCCTCATGAGCTCTCTCTCCCAGGAACGTGTGGAAGCTGTCAACATGGCTGAAGGCATCATCCATGATACAGAGTCTAAGATGGAAGAGTTCAAGGATCAGCTGCCAGCAGATGAGGTAGGTAGTTTCTCATCCTGTAACAGTAAAGGAAGTAAGATTCCTTACTATATCTTTGCTCAAATCCAAACTCATAGCTGGCTCTGGCCAGTGGCACCCACTCTGTGCACGTTTCCATGCTGTGTAAAGATTGCATAGTCATGGACTCTTCCGGTTTTTGCACTTGATGACTGGGATGTGTGTGGCTGATGGGAGGATGTAAGGACATGCTTAGAAGCACGTGGTTTGGATAATAGCAAATATCGTATTTCAGAGTGCGAGTTCAGTGTCCCTGAAGATCTAAGAGCCTGGGAAGCTGTTAATGAAAGGCTTCTGCGTGAGTTACGTCCTTGACTTGGCCTTGCGGTGATTTGATAAGAACTGTACTGTGGCCTGCGTGAGAAGAGAGTTCTACTCAAAAGCTAGAGACTACAAACAGTGCCTACCAGTCTATTAGCAGAGGGTCAAAGGCAAAGCTGCTGTGCAGTCCCAGCAGCCTCCGTAGTACAAACACAGCACCCAAGAACTTGGAGGTAGTGAAAATTGCTGTATCAGCTCAGCTCCAGTTTTTCTTCTATCTTTGGAGTGAAGTAGATTTTTAATATCAAAAGAGTACTTTTTCATACCATTCTAAGTGACAGTTTAATTTCTGCATTATGAATTTCAAAAGCCAAGTTTGAAACAGATTGCACAGTCTTCAAATTAATAACTTTTGGAAGCAGAATAAAAGGGCTCCTAAGGCCTCTGTGAGGTGTTTGAGGGAGATTATAGTGCATTGGTAAGTAGCTTTGATCAGTGTAAATGCTGTTGTTCAGCCCAGCTCCTCTCTCTAGGATGGATATCGGGTGACTCTGTGTTTGGGATTATGATCGCTGGAGTTCTCTCTCAGGAGCACAGAGTCTAAATCCCTGTTCTCTGCAAGGGCTGTCACTCCCTCTAATATCTTTTGGGGAATACCAAGGGAAAGTGGGTGGCAGTGCTTAGAAGTAAGGCCTGCGTGGTCTGGGTGGAGGTGGTGGCCTGATGCAGAAGGCGCCGATCGCCTTCCCCTTCCTGTGGGTCTGAAAGAGAACTCTGCCCACGTTCTGACTGCGAACACTGCTGAGCAAGCGCTGCCGGCACAGCTGTCCCCCAGTAACCTCCCTTCTCCAGGCCTGCCTCTCCAGCAGCGTGCCAGTCTGAAATGCCAGACTGCAGAGAGTTTGACAGATGGCTACAGGGACTGGGATGAGACCTTATTGCTTTTGTTTGCCTCTCTGCTCCTTCTCCCACATGCAGCAAAGGGGTTAAACAGGGCCTTACTCATTGGCTTTCTGACAGTGCTTTAAATATAGATGAAAACCAGCTTGCTTTTCCTTTCACCCTGGCTCCTGGGGTGACTGAGTCCCTGGTGAGGTGTGCCAGGGAGAGCAGCTCTCATCCTTGGTGGGCTGTTGAGTCTTTGCAGGGCTTTCTGTCCTTGGCACCTCTGATGAGACTGCAAACAAGGGGACCAATTAATGCCAACTGTGGCACATTTAGTGAAGTGAAGAGGTGCCCATTGGGAATTGAGCACAGTCCTAGTCCCTGCAGACCATATGGCTCGGTTTGAGACTTTAACTTCATGGCTGCTGGCAAAAAAAAAAAACCCAGCAGTTTTGCTGTGGCCAATAGGTGGGTTAAATGACAAGAATGAGATTCTCGGTGAGCAACGTGCAGGATTTCATAATGTTTGTTTGTGACTTATTTGCAGTGCAACAAATTGAAGGAAGAAATTGCTAAAATGAGGGAACTTCTGGCTCGTAAAGATACTGAAACAGGAGAAAACATCAGGCAGGCGGCAACCAGCCTGCAGCAGGCTTCCCTGAAACTCTTTGAAATGGCATACAAGAAGGTAGGTTCTCGGTCATTTCCATTTTATCGCCATGGGGTGAGTTGGGACACCAAACATTTTGGTAAGAGCTGTGATTGGAGGTAGCACTGAGTCTCGATGTCACTCAGCAAGAGCTGCATTTGCTGTAGAAAGTGAGGTAGAGTTGAAGGCCTGAAATCTTGGCCATGCTGTCATAGGTAGCCCACCTCCCCAGTGGTGTGTTAGGTTTCTGTACAGTGTTGGATGGAAAAGTGCTGGAAGCTCTTAAAGAGCATTAAGAAGAGCACAGACAGGGCTTTCCCCTAGGTGTGTAGAGTGCCTGAAGAAGTAATGTCAGCTTATTTTAAGGATGATTGTAAAACAGGCTTCCTGTTCAGTCTGCCTAAAACTACAGTCGTAAGGCCATTGGAACTTCCCTCTCATTCCCAGTGGAAGGTCCACCCATGCAAGCCCTGGCAGATGTGTACTTCACCTCTCCAGGGTAGTCTCCCAGGATGAAGCAAAACAGTCTGCCCAGGTGACCTTGGTGGTGCTAAGCTCTCCTTACAGTGGAAAGCTGCTTTTCTGATGTCAAACTGTAGATGTTCAGTGCTGGAATGTAAGCTTGTTACATCCACTGGGAAAGTGTAAATAATGGGAAGATAATTTCTTCCCTCTTAGCAGCAGTCAGGCAGGTGAGGGTGGTTTCCATTCTCCAGTGGACAAAGGCCCTTTTCACTGAAGGGAGGGTTTCTTCAGTAGAACCTAACCTAAGCAGCTAGCTAGGAGAAAAGCATCTGGGAGCAGCATATTATTGTTACTACGACTAATAAGCCGACTCTTTCACAGATGGCCTCCGAACGAGAAAGTTCTGGAAGTCCAGAGGATCAGAAGGAAGAGAAGCAATAAGAAGTCTCTGTCTTGCCTTGACTAGAGCATGAAGAAGAGGTCGATTTTCTTGACGCTTGGGAGAGAGGGAACCTTCCTGAGCAGCAATGGGCAGAATTCAGACTTACTGTGTTTTTGCAGTATTCTATATATAAAAATTCTTTAATGTATAAACTTAGTGATGTGTCTGCTAGATAAATTGTCACTTGATGAAAGTTAATTCCTGCCAGATGAAGTTAGGTGTTTGGCCCCATGGTATTCAACCGAGTCATCTGGGGACTTGCTGATCATTTATTTCTGATACTTGACACAATGGTGTATTAAATCTGATATCAAAGTTTGGAAACCATGTCACTAAATCAAAGGGTGGAGATGGAAGCTCTACTGGGAGGAGAAAAACAGCTGTATGGACCCTCCTTGTGGATCTGAGTACCTGTGAGCAGGTAATAATGCCTGTGAGCAGCAATGCCAGGGCTGGTTACATTGCTAGAGAACATGCAGATCTGCAGCTAGGTTGGTGGCCTTGTTCTGAAGGAGAGGGGTTACTTCAAATTTAGCTGTAACATTATTTCTTACAAAAGAGGTTCTGTGGAAGTTAAATGCTTTGCTTGTCTGAGCCTTCTGCTCCATCCTGTGTCTGTTCTCTGCTTATGGTAAAACAATTTCCTTGATAATAAAACTGTTACTGGATCCATTCTGGATTTTTTTAAAATAAAAGCAGAAAAGTGTCCAACATGGAGTTCTTGGTGTCCTGGCCTTTGATGGAGAACATGAGCATGTTAACTGCCTCTGAGAGCTCCTGGTGGCAGCAGTCAGCCAGCTGTAATGGCAGCAGCTTTCTGGAATTTGTGCTTCATTCACATGCATAAAGTGCCTGGTGTGAGATTAGGGTCCAGCCCTTCTCAGAGTGTCACTGCTGCGCTCACACTGGGTGCCTGAAATCCTGCTGTGCTCTGCAGTAGCAGTGGGACTTCACCTGCAGGCACTTCATACTTGGGGTCAACCTTCTGACACAGGCTGTAGACTCAGCAGCAGTTGCCCACTGTTTCTTCTAGCAGCCAAGTCTTCCAAGGAGGTGCAATGTCCTTGCCACAATATATTTATCTGTTTTTCCCCTTCTGTTTCTCTGTGTGTAATTGACTGAAAAGAAAAGGCAGAGTTTGCAGCTCCTTTGTCCTGATAACTTGACATACTTAGGAAGGAGGAGAGGATTCTTTTTTTCTGGCACTCAGGTTCATAAGTGGGGAAGGCTACAAGTCCTGATTCTGTGAACTTTCCTCTGAGTTGTGGACTGGAAGGGACCAAGACTGCTTCAGACACTGAGCTCTCTCCAGCAGTCCTAGCAAGAAGGACTGGAAGCAGCTTCTGTTTTAGAGTAAATCACCATAGCCCATTGAAGTGGACAGAGAGGAAAGAAAATGTTAGAGTAGTGAGGTTTCTAACTGTAAAGTTAGAAGCATTTTGGCCTGGGCATAAAAGAAGGTGAGGAAAGGGCCTGGTACAGCATTAAGAGGAGACCAGAGGCAATGCCTTGGGTGCTATGGTGGAGGAGGCAGGTGTGGAGGGAGCTCTTCACAGCACTTTGGCATGTTAAGGTGCCTGAGTTGAGGTGGACTGAGGAGTTCCAACCCAAAATTCAGTGCTTTTGCTTTTAGCAGGGGAGTTAGTGGGGTTGAGGGATCCAACGTGCTGTGGCTGTTTTCAGGGAGGACAGGGGAGTATGGTGCAGCAGACGGCTGGGGGGCTTTCGTCTGGCTGTTTGTGTGAACGTAGGTCTTCCACAAGTGGCCAAGTGACACAAATTGATTGTGTGAGGGTCCAGGTCCTGTTTTCTTGGGGCTTTTTTAAGTGGCAGGGCTTTATTTGCCATAGGCAGGTAATGGCAGGCTGAGCTGTACTTGGATCGTGTGACTGGAAGTTTTGAGGAACATGTGGCTAAGGACACGCATGTTCACAGCAACTGCTGCTCCCACAGAATGTTTGTGCTATCTAGGTGTGCACCTGTGTGTGTGTGATGTGTGAAGCTATGCGCTTTGTTCTCTCACAGCATAACCCTGCTCCTGTCCCATACGTGGGTTTGGTAACAGTGGGGAGCCCTTGGCTCTGCATCTCCTGAGAATAATCTCCTTTACAGAACTTGATTGCAGGTGACTGCTGTCCTGAATTTCCCTCTGCTGCTGCCAAAAATGATCCCCTGTATAAAACTACAGTCTGAAGAAGAGGAGGAATTCTCTGGCAAAGCAAGTTGGATATTTTGTGTGCTGAAAGGAAACATCCTTAAGTGAAACAGGTTAAAACCCATTCTTTGTGGAAGCTTTTCCTGCTGCCACCCTAAAACTGCAGCCTGGTGATCCTGCAGCAGAGCCAGGGGCAGCCCAGGACAATGCTGCCGCCACTCGCATGCTCTTACCTCTGTTCTGGGCTTGTAGTGCCATCAGGGCAGAGGTGATGGATCATAATCTCCTGGCCTCCAGGGTCCTGAATCATTGATCAGGTTTGGCCTTTACTTCTTGAATTAATTATTTCCACTGTCACAGTTTAAAATCATCTTTCATAGAAGTTCTTTATTTTTTAACACACTGTTCTTAGCTCCTCCTTTATAAGCTAAATTATTGAATTGAGGAAGGGAAAAGTGAAACTTGGTGATATGTGTCATGCTGAGAACAGTTTCTTGCTATGAAAAACTGACAGGAAGGCAGGAGATGCAGCAGCTGGGCTGTTACCTCTCATGCAAAGGAGCGAGTCCTGTCCTGAGGAGTTAACTGCTGCTGTCCTGCCGCTGGGATGGTATCTGTCAGCATGGGGAGAAAGGGTGTTTGTGGTCCATTGTCCACTGTCATTTCCATGTAGGTTGATACTCATCTTGGGAAACTGTAGCCTCAGCAGTGCTGCAGCTCTGGAGTAACTATGATAGTAATTAAGAAAAGTTTTGCATATGTTCTTTGAGGACAAAAGGTGACTGAGTGATGTTTGTGCTGCGTGCATCCTCCCACAGTGTCGTCTGCAGATGGGAGCAGGTACCAGTGCAAGGCAACAACCTCCCTGGGCTCTGCAAGTCAGACTACCTTAAAATAACAGCGTCCAGTACCACAAACAGGACCATAGATTCCAGCATCACAGCTCCTGCCTGACTTTAACATGGTAGAGAAGGCTGAGATTTCCACTAGGTGCAGGGTATCTCCACTTGCCTGCAGTGGCTTCTTTTCCTTTCCTAAAATAATTTTGCCCAGGCTCAGGACAGCCAGAGTGTGCCATGTTTGGGTAGCATGCTTGGTGAGGACAGGGACCTGCTGTGCTCCCTGTACAGGTAGGAGATGCTCGGCTTCCTTGGGGATTGCAAGAGGAAAGTGAGATGGAGTCTCTACCCCTTCTCCGCAAGACAGTGACTGCCAGCGCGCTGTGAAGGCACATCTCCTTTTTGAGACGCCTCTCTAAATAGTGAAGCAGTATATTGAAAATATACATATTCTCCAAAAAAAGTATATTCTCCATAATTCAATGGCTCTGTCCTCGTCGCTGGTCTCAGCTCCCTCCTCATTCCCGCAGAGCTGTGCCGGCTGTCGGAGCCAGGCGCTGCTCGGCATCTGTGTCAGCCAGCCGGCAGGAGAGCTGCGGGGGGAACTGATGGCAGCGTCTGTCACGTTGGGAAGGCTGGAGCAGAAAGTGCCACAGCAAAGTGGGCGCATCAGGCTGGGAGACAGGGGCTGGGATGCTCAGGGGGTGCTTTTTGGAGTATTGGATTGAATTGGAAGGGCAGGATTGCCAGGGAAGCATGGGGTAAGTTGCTGTCCTGAGTATACTGTCCCTGTCATATCAGGTACAGAAACTTCTATCTCAGCAGATCATCTCCTAAAGCCAGGCATAATCCACAGTCTTACTGTTCCGAGGAGGATTGTAAAGGGCTGTGTGGGACCAGATGCACGTGGAAAAATTACCTCTAAGGGTTGAGGTTGATAATTGCTCAGCCCTGGAAGAGAAGCAGGACTTCAAATCCAACCAGGTAGTTCAGAAATTCACAGCTTCTTCTTCCTGGCATGACCCTGTCAATAGAAAAACCGATCTGAGTCCCAGACCAGTCTCTGCTGCAGTGACCGTGCTGCCCAGCTGTGCTCCATGCTCAGCTCCTGGCTTCAGCGTTTCTTTGTCGGGGGGGCCTCCCTGTTGCCACTTAATAAAATAAGCTGTGTAAAATTTCTTACTGTAAGTGTTTTGGAGCACTGGAATAAGCTGCCCAGAGAGGTTGTGGAGTCTCCATCTCTAGAGATGTTCAAAACCCGCCTGGATGCTTTCCTGTCCAACCTGCTGTAGGGAACCTACTCTGGCAGGGGCGTTGGACTGGATGATCTCCTGAGGTCCCTTCCAACCTCACCATGCTGTGTAAAATAAATAAGTAAATGGCTTCAGCATCATTTCACCGCTGTGTTTCCAGCTGGTCCCGTTTCAGGCTGTTCGGGAGGCAGAACCAGCAGGCCCTCCCAGGCCATGGCACTCCCAAACCCACTGCCTGGTGTCTTGTGGGTTTGCAAACCCGGACACCGAGGGTGCAGATATGTTTAGATGCAGCTCTTGGGGCTGCGCTCAGACACGCACAGGTGGGCTGGCTTCCACAGCCCTTCTGTCCTCGTGAGCAGTGACCCACAGTGGGTTTGCCGGTTCATCACTGTGACGTGTTCTCAGAAAGCCAGGGACTGCCAGCTCAAATCTCCTCAAGTAATTAATTAATACGAGAAGCCCCGTCCCACGGGAATTCTGCCCCCCAGCCACTGCTGTCCTGGGGATAGGCTGGCGTGAGCCCCCCGCTCGGCTGGGACCCCCAGCTGGCGTCCGCAGGAGGATGCCCCCGGCAAGCGGGGCGCAGGGCCAGGCTGTGCCCGTGCCGAGGGCAGGGAGGGCCTCACCCCTCGCCGGGGACGCCAGGCAGCCCCGTGCTTATCTTCCCCGTGCAGGACGGGGCTGCAGAGGCACC
>NW_010300701.1:4707-10944 GCF_000700745.2 Antrostomus carolinensis | reverse complement strand
TGCATGCATGTGCAGGTGTGTGTGCAGGTGTACACATGTGTGCATGTGCAGGTGTGTGTGCATTTGTGTGTCTGTCAGGGGGTGTATGAATACATCCATGTGTGAGCGTGTCCCTGTGCATATGTGTGTGTGGATGCATGAACATGCACAGGTGTGTGTCTGTGCCCCTGTGTCCATGCACACACGTGTATGTGTCTGGATGTTTGTGTGCATGTTGACATGTGTATACCCGGATGTGGATGCATGTGCATGTACAGATATGTCTGTGTGTGTGTCTGTGTCTGTGTGTGTGTACACGGGCATGCGTGAGGATGTGTAATGCACATGTGTGTACATGCATGAGCCTGTGACCCTCTGTGTGTATAGATGTCTGTGTGGGGAGGACAGTGCTTGTGTCCCTGTGCATGTACACGCGTGTGTCTGTGTCCTTGTCCGGGAGGGAGGATGTGTGAGTGCGTGTGTGTATGTCCCTGTGCATGCATGTGGTCGCATGAACATGCACAGATGTGTGTGCCTGTGTCCCAGTGTGTGTGTGTGCATGGATGTGTGTGTCCCCACGTGTACACGTATGTCTGGATGTGTGTGCACATGCGTGTGCCTGCATGTGGATGCATGAGCATGTACAGACACGCATGTGCATCTGTGTCCTTGTGCTTACGTGGGCACGTGTGAGGATGTGTAATGTGCATGTGTGTACATGTATGTGTCCGTGACTCTCTGTGTGCACAGATGTGTGTGTGGGGAGGGCAGTGCTTGTGTCCCTGTGTGTGTGCATGTGTGTGCATGAATTTGTGTGTGTCCTTGTCAGGGGGTGCATGACTGCACATGTGTGTATGTCCCTGTGCATATACATGGATGTATATATGTGGATGCATGAACACGCACAGGTGTGTGCACGCAGACATGAGCACACACAGGTGTGTATCTGTGTCCCTGTGTGCGTGTCCCTGGATGTGTGTGTGTCTCCACATGTGTGTACATGCTTGTGCCCGGGTGTTTGTGCACACGCGTGTGCCCTTGAGCTGTGTGCCTGCACATGCGTGTGCAGTTGTGCATGTGTGCAATTGTCCAAGCACACGTATGTGTGTGTGTTTGGGGGTCCCATCCTGCCCTGGACCAGCTTTGTCCCACAGGTCTGTGTCCCCCCCTGAGCCACCCAAAGGTGCGGGAGCTGTGACCCCCTGGCTGGTGCTGCCAGAGGGGCTGGTGGGTGTCACAGCAGCTGACCCGGCCCCACCTGATGTGGCTCCTGACCCAGGCTGGAGGTTTTCTCGGGAAGCTCCTGATCCAGGCTGGAGGTTTTCTCGGGAAGCTCCTGATCCAGGCTGGAGGTTTTCTCGGGAAGCGGGATCCCAGCCGCCCTTGGGCCCAGGAGTCATCTTGGGTTTCCTCAAAACGGGCAAAGGCTGCACAGGGCGGGCAGAGCCGCTGCTCTTTGGCCACCAATCCCTTGTGCCCATGGCCAGGGACACACCTGGTGCTGGCTCGTGTCCCTCCTGGCACTGCCAGGGCCGAAAAGCCCGGTGAGATGCTTCCTGGGACTTCCCGTGTCCATGTGATGTCCTTGTGCTTTATCTGCTTGATTTGAGTCACACCTCCACCCGCTCCCCGGTGCTAACGACTCTCCTCTCCACTGGACACAGGTGACCAGGATGCTGCACCATGGGAGGCACTGGAGGTCCATGTGCAAGGGACTCATCCTGGGGACCCTCCTGACCAGCTTCATGCTGCTGCTCTACTCCTACGCCGTCCCTCCGCTGCAAGTCAGCGTGACAGAGTGAGTGTGGGGTCCCCACGTGTCCCCCTGGCCAGTTTGGCCACCATATTTCACACTGGGCACCCTCAACTAGAGATGGTCCTGGGGCTTTCCAGGCTCTGGTGGCTTCATACTGAGATGTCCCCTTCCTACAGTCTCCTGTTGGAGACTGCGCCCTGTCCCCATGGGTGGGAGGGGAATCGTCAACTGGTTTGGGTTGGAAGGGACCTTGAAGCTCATCCAGTCCCAACCCCCCTGCCAGCAGCAGGGACACCTTCCACTAGGCCAGAGAACCCCAAAAGCATCACGGGTGATGTCCCCTGGTAGCCAGGAGCAGTGGGCAGAGCCTTGGTGGTTATTTGGGTTTCTCTTTATCAAGAGTTTGTCCTTCAAGATCAACCAGAGCGTTGCCACGTGTCAGCTCTCACCCACAGAGGTGGGCACGGGTGGGTTCAAAGCTCTCTGCTGCCCGTCGCGATGAAAGCTGGTGCTCAGCAGAGCTCAGCTCCTGGCCGTCCCTCCTGGCATTGAATTTATCTCCAAGATTATAAATGAGATTTGCCAGCGGGTGTTTCATAACCTACCCGTGCTCCCCTGCGCTGCTGGGTGGGAGCCTTATCAAGGATCAACTCTGCAACTTCATTAACGGTGTCCAAAGTCACTCGACACTGCGGCCTCTGCTTCCTGCTCCTGCCATCTCAGATAACACTCGAGCTATTCTCTGTGCTCCCGCGGGCTCCTCTGCAGGAGCTCTACAATTATTTCCCTCTTTGCTCTGGTGCTGGATCCTTCACGACTCCTACAAGGGGTTGAGAGCTTCCAGACTTCCCAAGAACCTTACCAGCTCCTGTCTGCAGAGTTACAGCCGCCCAGAGCTTGTCTCAATGCCCATCTCAACATCTCCTGCCCCAGGGCCACCACAGCTGTGCCCATGGGGAGGGATGGGGACACCCAACTCAGGCTGCACCGATGCTGGTGGGGGCTGACCACCGTGAAGACCCCTGTAGCAGCATGTCCTTGGTGGCAGGGGTTATCCAGGGGGTGAATGAGCTTGGTTTGGTGGCTTGGAGGTGCACCTGATGTTGGGGGCCTCATGGGGGCAGTGGGCTCTGCCCAAAGCCAAGAGGTTCCTGATGGGTGGGTGTCCTGGTCCTGCTGAGCACGTGGCTGAGGGTGAAGGGGGCTCTGCATGAAGCTGGGCTCGTCTCTGCCAGGGAGCTTGGGGGATGGAGCACCCACCCCCAGGTCTAGCACCCACCCCCAGGTCCAGAAGATAAAAGGACCAAGATGGTGGCTGAGCTGCCCTCACCATGGTGTCCTGTCTCTTCTCCCCACCAGGATCCCCATCCCCTCATCCTGCTCCTCCAACCACCCCCCTGGCAGGTCACTGGCAGCGGCCAACAGCACAGGCGTCCCAAGGTGAACATCATGTTCATGAAGACCCACAAGACAGCCAGCAGCACCATCCTCAACATCCTCTTCCGCTTTGGGGAGAAGCATGGCTTGAAATTCGCCTTCCCCAACGGCCGCAATGACTTCTACTACCCGTCCTACTTTGAGCGCAGCCAGGTGCAGCACTACCGGCTGGGCGCGTGCTTCAACGTCATCTGCAACCACATGCGCTTCCACTATGAGGAGGTGCGCAAGCTCCTGCCGGCCGACGCCACCTTCGTGACGGTGCTGCGGGACCCCGCCTACCTCTTCGAGTCCTCTTTCCACTACTTTGGGCGCATCATCCCCCTCACCTGGAAGCTGACAGGGGAGGACAAGCTGGCGGAGTTTCTCCGGGACCCCTGGTACTACTATGACCCCAATGGGTTCAACGCTCACTACCTCCAAAACCTCCTCTTCTTTGATCTGGGCTACGACAACAACATGAACCCCAACAGCCCGCTGGTGGAGGAGCACATCCAGGAGATCGATCGTCGTTTCCACCTCGTCATGTTGCTCGAGTACTTTGATGAGTCCCTGGTGCTGCTGAAGGACTTGCTGTGCTGGCAGCTGGAGGATGTCCTCTACTTTAAGCTCAATGCCCGGAAAGGTTCCACCATCTCCCGGCTGACACCTGAGCTCTACAAGAAGGCCACCTCCTGGAACCTCATCGATGCCAAGCTCTACCGCTACTTCAATGCCACGTTCTGGCGTAAAGTGGAAGCCTACGGGAGGGAGCGGATGGCCAAGGACGTAGCTGAGCTGCAGCAGGAGAACGAGAAGATGAAGAGCATCTGCATCGATGGGGGACATGCCGTGGATGCCAGCGCCATTCAAGAGTCCTCCATGCAACCCTGGCAGCCGCTGGGGGAGAAGTCCATCCTGGGCTACAACTTGAAGAAGAAGATCAACAAGAAGCACCGGAAGCTGTGCCGCAAGATGCTGACACCCGAAATCCAGTATCTGACCGATCTGGGGGTCAACCTCTGGATCACCAAGCTGTGGAGCCGCGTGCGGGACTTCCTGAGGTGGTAGGGGAGGGTGGACACCCCGCTCTCCCCGGGGAAGAACCAGGTGCTTTCCTTTTTCTTACTCATGGTGTCTTTTGGTTGGACATGAGCAGAACCGGCTGGTGGCTCTGGCACCCAGGAGTGTTGAGGGAACCCTCCATCACCGTCCTGCTGAGACCAAACCTGGGCAGGAGCCTGTGGAGTGGCCACTGTCACCCACGGGTGGGGAGAGCGGAGTCCCTGCCTTGAGGGGTCACACACTGGTGGCTTGAGGGTGGTTTTCTCCAGCAGGACCTGCTTCTTCCTTCCCCGCAGAAAGGCTGGAGGAGATGTTCATGAAGGACATGGCCCTGTCACAGCAGGAGCAGCCACCCATCACACACCGCTGGAGGGATGCCGTGGGTCGGGCAGTGCGGGCAGGGATGTGCCCAACCAGCAGCGGCCCCCCGGGGTGGGCAGACCTGTTGGTGGGGAACCCCCACCCCAAGGGGCTCCTCAAATCACCCTGTTTCCCTCAAGCCTTCATGTTGGGGCTGCGTGTCAGAGCCCACTGCGCTGCTCAGGCGTGGCCCAGCCCATGGGTGCGATGAGCGCAGCACGTTCTCAGCCCACCCGTGGGTGTCCCTCCATGGCAGACAGTGTCCACGCTTGGGTTTGGAGAACAGAAAACCAACCCCAAAGGAAAACCAACCCTAAAAGTCCTGGCTTTATCAACAGGCTAGTGGTCCCCATGGGTGAAGGGTGAAGGTCCCCTCCTGGTCCCCATTGTCCCAGTTAGAGGGCCCCCTGGCCCTGGTCCCCCCAGGGGACATCCCAGGAGGTCCATGGGGTCTGGTGAGAACCAGCATGGGGAGGAGATGAGGAGTGGGGTCTGGTGGCCACCGTCCCAGTGATGCCATCCCCCGGGCACGGCGGGGATGCCGAGGGCAGGGTCTGTACCCTCCCCATGGTGGTGGGAACAAACCTCGGGGATCCTGGCCGGGCTGGATGACACCGGCAATGCCGCATCCTGCTGAGAGTGGCCCTGGCCAGGCGCGGAGGTGGCACTGGTGGCTGAACCCCCCAGCAGCCAGGGGCCCCCGCAGCCCCCGCCCATGTTCTGCTCCCTTTGTAAAGACCAGAAATAAAAGAAACGATTTTACTTTTGTAAGAGAATTGTCTCTTTGGCGGTTTGTAGCACAAGGATGGTCCAGCTGCTCCCCAACCAGCTCCTTCTTCTCCAAAGGCTGGAGAGATGGGGACCTTCCCACACTGACCCCCAGCTCTACTGGTCCCTGCTCTGCCCGGGGGGTCCTGGGGCTGGGGACCCCCATGTCCCTCAGCAGCGCTGAGGAACGAGACCCCTGGATCCATCCCTGCTGGCGTGGTCCTCTCACGGGGTGCAGATGCCACCAGGAAGGGTTGTTGGTTTCACAGTGACACCAGACCCATGGGACAGCCATTGTGGGTGACACAACTCACTCGTGCCACCAGGTCCCAGCTCCCTGCTGGCGAGTGCAGCCTGTTTTCAGGGGTGGTCCCAGAACTTGCACCAGGGCTTCTCCAGATGAAGCTCCAGTGGGACTGGGGTGGGCACGTGGCCTGATGGCCAGTCCGGAGCCACCGCTGGGGCCACCAATTCAACTGCACGTGATGCTGCCCACAGGCAGTGGGGACACAGAGCTTGGGACACCTCCCTGAGGTCCACAGGTGTCTGGGGGACACAGAGCTTGGGGCACCTCCCTGAGGTCCACAGGCATCTGCCATGACGTGCTGAGGTCTCCTGCTGGGAGCAGGGGCCAAATCCCACCTCAGCCACTGGTTCCCTCTGCAGATGGGGGGATGGAAAAGCCCCTTCTGAGGCAGGAGGGCAGCTGCTCAGCCCACCTGGGATGGTGTCCCCATGGGGACATGCTCCGTGTCCCTCTGTGCCACCAGGTTAGCGTGGCAGAGGGGGCTGCAATGGGGTTTGGGGGTCACCTGAGACAGGCAGGAGCCACGGACACGTGCGCTTCACCAGGTCTCTGTCCTGGCTGTGACCAAACCACTGTCCCCGTCCTG
>NW_010300701.1:0-4664 GCF_000700745.2 Antrostomus carolinensis | reverse complement strand
GCCTGGGGCCAAAGGGTGGAAGGAAAGTCCGCCTGCTGAAGTCCCCCGTCCCAGCACCCACCAGCCTCCTCCTACGGGCTTCTGTTCTCAATAGAAGTGACCACATGGGTCCAGGGTTCTGTAGTGGGGCTGGGCCTGCGAGCAGGACCATAATGGGACAAGGATGGTGCACTGGGGGCCAGGACTGTGTGATGAGACCATCACTAAGTTCTGGGATCAGAACTGTGGTGGGCCTAGGACCATGTGTAGGACCATGATGTGGGACTGGGAAGATCCATGGGACCAAGACTGAGTGGTGGGACCAGACCATGTGGTGCAACTGGGACCAGGGCAAGGCAATTGGATGAGGACTACATGCAGGACCAAAACTACATGGTGGGACCATCACCACGTATGGGACCAGGAGTAAGTGGTGGATATAGGACCATGCAGTGGGACCTGGACCTTGCTCAGGACCAGGACCACAAGCAGCACCAGACCGAGTGATGGAATTGAGATCATGTGATGGAACAGGGACTGAGTGATGGGTGGAGATCCTTGTGATGGGGCTGGGATGGTGTGTAGGACCAGCTCCATGCTGGTTGGCTGCAGAGAAGATCAAGGAAATCACCCAAATGGAGCAGCACCAGCTGGGGCCTGTTGGCACCCAACCCTGGTCTTTAAAGGCCCCCAGGTGGGGCTGGTGTCTGTTGAGGATGGGGTTGTGCTGGTGGGTGTTGGTCTGTGAGGTTCTGCTGGAGGTGGCAGGGGAGTGGGGCTGGGACCCCCTGGCTGGTCTCCTCAGTTCCCCCCCACTGGTTGTACTGGGGGAGGTGGGTGGTAGCACCCATGTCTGGGTGCAGGAGGGAGGTGGGTGCCCCTTGGTCTTGCCCAGTGCTGGTTCCTGATGCCCTCCTGGACCTGCTGGAACAGGTCACCTTGGTGGAGAGGAGACTTCCTAAAGTGACCCTGTGCTCTGGTGATGTGTGGTTGGAGCAAGGGGGCTGGCCAGGAGCTCCTGGTGCCCCTATGTCCCAGCAGGTCTGTGAAGACCTGGTTTGGTGGGGTACCTGGCTGTTGGCAACAGATTCCCACCTCATGAGCAGCTCCTGGTCTGTCCCCAGCCTTGGCTGGGGTCACAGTACTGCCCACCTGCTCCAGGCATGCCTGGTGCTTCACCTCACCTTCTGGGAGGGCTGCGGAGACCCTTGTGGAGCCCCACCTCCTCCAGCACCCACCACAGTGGTCCCATGCCAGGGCCTGGCCACCAAGAGCAGGGGAGGTCCTGACTGGGGAAGCTGGAGATGGAGGAGCACCCCGATGTGCCCGAACCCAGCTGAGCTCCTGGGTGCTCTCATCTCCTTTGTGGTGCTGCCACCTGCCCTCTGCGAGTCCCGGGGACATCTGAGGACCTGGATGTCCCCACCGTGCCCAGGACATGCTGCTGCAACCTGGCTAAACCCTGCCCCTGCTGCAGGGACCACCATGGCTCCAGCTGCTTCAGTGTCCTCTGGTCACCCAGTGGTGACTCCAGTGGTGCCCTCAGGCATGGGGACAGTGCTTGCTGCTGCCACCCTGCCTGGTGGGGCTCATACACACCCCCGCTCTGAGGAACCCACCATGAACTTCACCTTGAGGCTCCTGGATGGTGAGTGCTCTGGGTCTGGTGTTGGGTGACAACTTTAGAGGGGGATGAGACCACAGGATGGGCCCAACCAAGGCTCCTGGGCTTGACCAGCAGCACCTGGTGCTTTCTCATGGCTGGTCTCAGCACCAGGGCTCACCAAGAGAAGGTGGCCATCCCTGCAGGACCTTACCTCCCAGCCTTGTGGAGAGTGTAGGGCTCTGAATGGTGATGCTCTGAGACGTTCCCAATCCTCTGCTAGGCACCATGATGGGATTTTGGGGTTCAGCTGCCCCTTGTCACCCTGATGAGTGACACGGTCCCTCTTGGCTCTGTGGTGGGGAGGAGAAGGTGCTGTAGCTCTGGAGAGCGGGCAGGGGAGCCAGGCTGTGGTGACAGAGCCAGGACAGCTCTTGGCTTCCAGGGACGGGGGGTGGGCTCTGAAATCGGGGAGCTGCAGGCACCCACCTGGCAGGGGTGGGGGCACCTACAGGTGGTGCTCTGGGATGTGTCTGATGTCCCTGTCTGTGGTGGGACAGGGTTGGGGATGTCACACTGAACCCACCCTCCCTTCTTCAGGGGACTCCAGTGCCATGAAGAAGCTGCTGGTGCTCAGCCCTGGCTCTGACATCACCCTGGAGGCCACAGTCCACTTCAGTCCCAGGATCTCCCTGAAGATCTATGTGGACCAGTGCTATGGGACCAGCCTGGAGCAGCTGGGACGCTCCAGGAGGGTCTTCACGGTGGTGAACAGCCATGGGTCAGTGCATGTGGGGAGGGAGGTGGGGAACTGCTGCTCCAGGCACCCTGAGGTCCTGCAAGATCTCCTGATGGGGAGGGATGTCCAGGGCCTGGAGACAGCTTGGGAATGGGAAAGTCCCTGTGTTGTTCTCCTGTCTCAGGTGCCTGCATGGGCAGAAGCTGGAGAACATGTCTGTCCAGCACCAAAGAGGGGTGTCCACCCTCTGGCTCACCATCCCAGCCCCTGTGCTGGAGGATGAGCCCCAGGAGGAGGAGGTGAGGTTGGGGTGATGTCCTTGGTGGTGGGACAGAGAGCCTACTGGGGATGACCTGGGGGTCCCAAAGCACCATCCCTCCTGGGGCATCTTAGGCGGTCCCAACCCCATGGAGGAGAGCAGGGTCCCTGAGGAAGGACGTGATGGTGGCATGTCCTTGGCAGGTGTCCTGATGACAGCGTGGGGACGTGGCACCAGGTCCTGCTTCTACAGCCATGCCAAGGCCAGGTAAGCTTGGTGCTGGTGCAGGTTCCCTGCTGGTGCCCCCAACACCAGCACCCATGGGTGCTTTGGGAGTAGAAGCCATTTGTCAAAGGGATCCATCTGGGGGACCAAGCCACCCCACTGTGTCCTGGATGCCATCTCTTCTCCTGAGGTAGCCAGGTGGCATCACCACAGGTCCTGGCTCCCTCCTGGTGTAGAGAAACTGGGGAGGTGTCACCTGGGGGTCATGGAATCCCAGACTGGTTTGGGTTGGAAGGGACCTTAAAGCTCATCCAGTCCCAACCCCCCTGCCAGCAGCAGGGACACCTTCCACTAGACCAGGTTGCTCAAAGCCTCATCCAACCTGGCCACAAACACTTCCAGGGAGGAGCAGCCACAGCTTCTCTGGGCAACCTGGGCCATCTCCTTTGGGGTGGCTGAGACATGAAGGCCAAGGGCCAGGCCAAGGCGTGGAGACCTCCTGGCATGGCACCATGTGGGGCTTGTGGTGGAAGGGAAGTGTCCAACCCCTAGACATCCCCAGCTCTGTCTTCTCCTCCCAGCTGGCACAACGCAGAGGACCCTTCCCAAAGCGCCCTGTGCCACTGCTGTGACACTGGCTGTCCCCCTGGTGACACCCTTACTGGAGAGCTGCCAGGTACCAGGGCTGGGATGTGGTGGCTCCACATGGTTTTGGGGTCTCGGGAGGGTCCTAGGGCTGGGACAGTCTGTCTTGGCCATGTCCTTCACAGGGTTCCCAGGAGAGGGGACACTCCACCATGAGACAGTTGGACCCTTGCTGGTGCTGAAGGAGAAGGTGCCGTGGTATGAAGGTGAGGGGACAACCCCAACCCTCTCCCCATGGCCTCAAACCCGCCATCCCAGGTGCTGAAGCAACCTCTGAACCCCCCATTTTGGGGTTTTTTTGGTGTCCCCAGGGCCATGCCGCACGGTGAAGAGGTTCCTGCTGGCCGGGCTGGCCCTGGTGGGCAGCGCGCTGGTGGCAGCCACCCTGCTGGGGGGTCTGCTGGGGCTGGCCTTGGTCACCTGCCATCTGCATGGGCGCCGGTGGGGACAGCAACAACCACGGCAGCAACTGCAGCAGCAGTGTCCCTTCCACACCGAGCTGCAGAGCGTGGTGGGGGCCCTGGTCCCCAGGGAGCTGGAGAAAGTGGGTGATGAGGATCCAGAGCACCACAGCCTGGTGCAGCGCTTGGTGTGAGCTGGGGACACCCTCCCTGCCCAATAAAAGGTGCTTTTCTTTTCTCCAAAGCTTCTCCTGGTGGTACCATGTGATCAGCCACATCATCTCCTGATGCCAGGAGATGCCACCACACCTGGAAGCCACATCTCCTGGTGGTATGACCCCAGCCATGGTGCTGGAGCTGGTGCCTCCTGGCTCAGGGGGAGGATTTAGGTCCCTGGAGGCTCCACTGAAGATCTTAGATGTGGTGGTAACTGCTTGGGGACAGTCCCCAGGATGTCCCCTGAGGCTGATAGTGGCTGTGGAGGGACGGAGAGGTTCCACCTGGGACCTGGGGGTGCTGGTGGGGTGCTCAGGGCTGTTCTGGGTGTGTTGGGACCCAGCCAGACCCACATGTGTCCTGCTCCCAGGAGGGGATGTGGCAATGGGTTCTCACCAGCTCTAGCACGGCTGCAGGACCCAAGCAGCACCCAGCACGTGGTCAGGCTTGAAACGGTTTATTAGGACCAGGCGTGGGGTGGGGTGGCCGCTCTGGGGCCATCACGGGTGTGAGGGGTCACAGTCGATGGGTCACAGCACCCTGAGAGCAGCAGCGTTGCCTGGGTGGCCCCAGGGCGGGGGGCTCAGGGTGGGGCTG
>NW_010300700.1:1814-2871 GCF_000700745.2 Antrostomus carolinensis | reverse complement strand
TCCAGCTCCATCGGCAAAGCCCCCACCTGCCATCAGCCCAGGGGCCAGCGCCCTGCCCGCAGCGCAGGGTGGAGAGAAGCCCCACACATCAGCCAGCACTGAGAGCACGGGGCAGCCGGTATCGCGTTGCCAGAGTGGCATCAAGAAGCGCTGCCCTGCAAGAAGCAGCCTGCCAACAGAGACATGTCCTGCCCACAGCACCACGCTGGCAAGCAGTAGCGTGGCCATCAGCCCACTCAGCCCCACGGCTCTCAGCCAAGGCCTGGCTTTCACACCGACGCCTCAGAAACCAGACCTGTGAGCACCCTTGCTACCAGCCTGCAGCCAGACAGGGAGAGCGGAGCCGACTGCCTGGGGCCTGGAGCACAGGGGAGCTGGGCCCTGCCAAGGCTGCTGAGAGGAGGGCACCACAGAGCTCCTCGCGCTGGGGACAAAGGAACAGCCAGGACCAGGGAACACAAAGGGGTCCAGTTCCTTTGCCATCACTCTGCTGTCCCTGCCCTGCTGCCAGGAGGGTGATGGCAGTGACAGCCCCAGCAAAGCCACATGCGCTGCCCTGTCCCTGGCTGAGGGTAAAGCCGAGAGCAGTGGGGACCTGCTGACACATCTCCTGAGAAAGGCAGTTTAGGGCCAAGGACACGCAGCTGCTGTCAGACCACCCGCTCTGGGGACACCCCGGAGGTTTTGCTGCTGCCCCGGCTGAGCGGAGGCCATGCAGCACTGGGGCAGCTCGCTGCAGGGAGCACCACTGGGACCTGGTAGCCCTCCCCTCCTCCACCAACAAACAGCACTCCCCATTTTTTCATGCTGGGATGGGTTTTTCCTCCTTCCCCCTCCAGCAGGCAGTGTGCCATGCCACGTCGTGCCACCGGACCATCCTGCTGGGCAGGGGAGGCCCCAGCTCCAGCCAGCTAATTACCACCCTCGAGCCAACGCAGCAGATACTGGAAGGCTGCAGTGAACAGGCGGTGGCCCTGCTGCCAGAAAGAGCAGCCCCTGAGCCAGCTCTGGGGCTGAGCCCAATGCCCACCAGACCATGGCAGAGACAGCCGAGGAC
>NW_010300700.1:1502-1770 GCF_000700745.2 Antrostomus carolinensis | reverse complement strand
GAATCCATGTTTCCTGGCTAGCCTGTCAGCCTCCTGGGGCCCCGAGGGGACAAGCACAGCCCAGGTGTTGGTGTAAATACGCTGAGCCAGCACCTCCTGGGCCAGGAGAGCGAGGGCAACCACCAGAGTCCAGAGCAGGAGCAGCGAGCAGGGCCTCAGATCCATCAGAGTATCGGGGTTCCTCTAGCTGGGGAGCAGGAGGGTCCCGGGAGCAGCGGGTCCAGTGGCCTCCCTGCGTCAGCACCCCGAGGCACGCCGGCCTCTCTGC
>NW_010300700.1:0-1215 GCF_000700745.2 Antrostomus carolinensis | reverse complement strand
CCCGCTGCCACCACGGCTCACGGAGAGCCACACAGGACCAGGCGGCTGGCTCCACCGGGCGCCCCGGCACGCCTGCCCCAGCGCAGCTGCTGTTTACCCTGCCTATTGCTCAATGTGTACTTATGCTCCATGCTTACAAACACGGGAAACAAACTGGGAGGGGAGAAGGGCACAGAAGGAGGGGAGAGGGAGGGGGAGCTGTGCCTCCTGCCGCCATGGTCTGCAGTGGACAGGAGCCCCTTCTCCAACCGGGACAGGCCTCTCTGGGCATGGAACTGGGAGCAACTGAGGTGGGAAGCCCTGCCTGTCCAGTCCCAAGGGGAGACCAGAGGAGATGACCCCAGACACTGTGCAAGGAACTCCAGCTAAACGTGAGACTGGAGGAAAGAAGCCAGGGAAACCCTTGCTGTCTGGTTAGCAGAGCCCCAGGCCCCAGCACCTCCACAGTCAGAGATCGACCAGGCAGTGCCTGGCAGCAGTGCCGAGCACCATGCTGCCTGTCACCATCAGCAGCTCAGCTCTGCCCTTCCTCCAGAGCACAACATGGTGACACCGGTGTGACTCATCTTCACAACAGAGAGGAAACCAGCACAGGGACCAGGAAAAGGGGCACACTGTCACCTCCATCACCCACCCAGGGACCTGTGCACAGGGATATCTGGGGACAGCTCACACTGTGTCACAGGACAAAGACAAGAAGCTGGGAAGGCAGGGGAGGAGCAGAGCAGGGAGCGACCCACTCAGCGCAAAGGAGCCCGTGACACGACAGTGCCAGTGTGAGCTCCAGGCACAGAGCTCCACAGGGACCCTGAAAACACCTGGTCATGTTCCAGAGAGAGCGGGAAGGTGAGAGCTGGCAGTGCCCAGAGGAGCCCCATCCCCTTCTGGTGAGCAGCAGCCCCAGCAAGCCGGGAGCCTGCGGTGCTGCCAGGGGGGGAGAGCAGCTCCTGGCAGCCACCTGAGACCTCACCGCAGGCTGCAGCGCAGACAGTGCCGCGATTCAGGCACGCTGCGGTGACCAGACCTCGTCCGGTTGCGGGCCCGGCGCCCTGTCGGGGCACCCGCAGCTGTGAGCCCCCGCCAGAGGCTGGACAAGAGACCCGGGTCCCAGATGGTGCCAGGGCCCAAATCAGAGTTTCCAGCAGGAAAAGCTCCCGGAGCCCTCCGGGAAGGGAATATGCCATGGCGTGAGTGGAGAGCGCAGCAAGCGCAGCA
>NW_010300699.1:0-4325 GCF_000700745.2 Antrostomus carolinensis | reverse complement strand
GGCTGATGCACTAGCGCTGGGAAGCATGGTGGGCTGGACGGCCCTGCTCCTCAGGGATGTCCTGCTGTTTTCCGTGTGCCTGGCAGCCAGAAAGTCTCCAGGCCCCTATCCCCACATGGAACAAGCCCACGGGGGCTGTTGGGCTCAGTACCTGTCACATGGAGAGAGCTTCAACAGGCTCGTTGCCACTTCCCTGGGGCACTGGTCAGCCAACACCAGAAGCAGCAAGTCCACAGCTGACGCCGTGCAGATGCACTCTATGTTTTCATAGATGCACTTCACAATGTTTGGCACCTGGAGGACACCCAGGTGAGGATGATGCTGCCACTGGAGTGCAGTCATTTCCTCAGCTGCCTCTGAAACCGATGCCCTTCCCATGCTGCTCTGCTGGCTTAAAAGGGCTTCAAGGTGCCTGAGGCACCTGGGTTAGGGAGGCAGGGAGGGAGGGAGGAAGGAAGGAAGGAAGGAAGGAAGGAAGGAAGAACACCTGAAAGGGCTCAAGGGCAGAGCAGCCACAGCCTGCTTACCTCTGTCAGCCAAGAGTCAGGCTCTCTCATGGCCACACGCAGGATGCTGCTCACCCCCTTCTTGTCATAGACACTTGAGTCTCTCATGGCCTCGATGGCCATGAGGACGATGTCTGTCTTCTCAGAAGGCTGCAGGTATTTTCCAAAGGCCTACAGGAGGAAGGAAGGTAGGGAAGACATGTCACACCAAGTGCCCTGATGGTGCAGCTGAGCTGAGCAGTGAGAGCAGCTCTGGCGAGAGGTGACCAGGCAGTGTTGGTGGCAGGAAAGCTGGACGCAGGGGCTGCAGTCCCTGTGCGGGGGGTGATGAGAAGAGAGGGAGGAGGGTTGGGGTCGTGGGCTCAGTGTGCTGGCCCTACACCGAGTCAGGGCTTGCTGGCAGCCAGGAGGGCTGGAGCTGCTGCTCCTGGAGTGCAGCCCCTTTAGTCCCTGCTCGGGGACAGCAGCAATCCCCTCAGCAGGGACAGTGAGGCCGTGCCAACCCCACTGATTCTGGATCCCTTTGCTCACACAAGTCTCCTGCTGATGCCGTGGACAAGAGGCCCAGCAAGGGAGGAGCTCCTTACCATTGTAATTTTGCTGGCACTGGGCAAAGAAAGCCAGGAGGTGTTCTCAGCTTCCCATTCCCTTTGATCCTGTGGATGCCCTGGACGTGGCAGCATCCGGCCTAAAGAGGAGGGGAACACGGGAGTTGGTTGGACGCAGTGTCTTTGCCAACAAGAGTTCACGGCCCTGAGACCCCCTTGCAAGATGGCAGGACGCAAGCAGCCGGGGAGATTTCTGGAGGGCACCAGGGCCAGCTTCTCTCTGCAGGCACTGGAGGGACCAGCCAGGGTGATGCACAGCTGGATCTGCTGCTCTCCAATTATTTTTGGGACGTGGCAATCAATGACAGCTTTGGCTGTGGAGACCATGAAACAGACAGGTTCTGAGAGGCCCTGAGAGGAGTGGAGAAGGGGAGCAGCAAAGAACAGGTCTTGGTCTTCTGGTGAGCATTTAGCTTCTGCAGGATAATGATAGATGGGATGCTAGGAGAAGCAGCCGTGAGGGGCAAAGGAGATCAGGAGAGCTGGCAGACTTCCACAGGCAGCCTCCAGCAAGCACAAGAACGGTCCCTTGCAATAGTCAGGGAGACAAGGAGGCATACGAGAGGAGATGTCTGTACGTGGAGGGATGCAGCCCACCATAGCTTCTCTTACGTTTTTGCTGCACGATGAATCTGAAGAGGTGATGAAGAGCATCCAAAGCCCGCCAGCTGATCTCCCAGTTCTTGTGAGTGTGGCAAAGGATGAGACGTCCCAGCAGCTTTCCCAGGATGGGGATACGGATCTCTCTGGTGCAGGCAGGGCTGTCTTTGTCTCCTACAGAGGTGCTCGCAACCTGGGCAAGGGAGTCAGGACAGGTAGAAGGGCTGAGAGGCAGCAGCTGCAACCAAAGCCCTGAGCCAAAGAGTCTGCCTGGGGAAGGATCTCCGGTGAGCCAGAGCTTTGCAGGGCCCTCCCAAAGCAGCAAGCTGGGGAGCAGGGCAGGGAGAGCTGCCAGGCCTGGGCTCTCGCCATGCTCCTTTAGGCAGTCCCGTCCTGCACAGGACTGGGGGCTGAGATGGCTCCTGGCAGAGAGGGAACTGGGGAGAGAAGACCATGGGGAAAAAAGAAAGAAGCCAAGACCCTGGCTCCAGGGCAGAGCCTTGCTAAATGCCTCAAGTGGTGCCCAGGCTTCCTTCACAGGCATCTCCAAGCTGCAAGCTGCTTCGGTGTGCAGGGAAGGGGAGACAGCCTGGCTGGAGGGTGCCTGGCTCCTCACCTCTGCTGAGGAATAGCTGGCCAGCAAGTCGCTCAGCCTCTCAATCCTCCCCACGGCCCTCTCGCACACAGCCGCGTTCTGGAAGCTGGCGAAGGTCAGCAGCATCTGGGAGGAGAGAAACTGCTGATGTGCCCTGTGAGCTGGCACCTGCGCCAGCAGAAGCAGCGCTGCAGGAAGTCCTGGCTGGACTCATGCAGTCCTTGTGGGCAGGCAGGAAGGAAGGCAGATGCCACCCCCAGGGCAGCATCTGCTCCTTCCCGTGCCCTCCACCGGAACACAGCCCTGTGTCCCCTCTCTCTCCACAAAGGCTGGGCTTTTGGGCAGGAGCCTGCCTGGGGGGTCTGCAACGGGGGAATGGGGATACAAGGTCCTGGGAAGCCAGGAGTACAGGGCTTCAGGGCTGGGCTCCCTGTGCAGGACAGGCAGGTCCCAGTGGGTCTCTGCCCCGGTGGGATCTGGGGAGGAAAGCACGAGGGACCACGAGGCAGGGGAAGAGCAGCCCCAGCTGCCACCGCTGTGGTGCCAAAGGAGAGGAGTCAAATGCCTCCCACTGCTTTGGTGCAAGGAAAGTTCTGGGGGTGGAGCTGGCCCACAAGTGCCATGGGCAAGGCTTTGCCATGACACAGGCAACAAGTCACGTTGCCTGCGGCCAGGGGACACTGGGCTCCCAGAAGAGCATGGTGGGCCACCCCTGCCTCCCACAAGGGAGCTGGGCACCCTCCCTGCAGTGTGCTCTGTGCGTGGCACCGCAGTTGGGACCATCCGTCCGCTCAAGAGGGGACCCTCCCTTCCCGCCGGGGTGAGGAGCAGCCCCTGCAAACCCCACTCTTTGCCATTGTGAGACCTCTAAGATTTTCTGCAGGTCCACGAAGCCGGAGGTGAGAGACTTGCGCACCAACGTCTGCAGCATGGTGTCCATGGCATCCAGGGTCTGCAAGGAGGAAAAAGGGCTGTGGCAGTCAGTCTTTCTGCGGCCCCTCTCAGCCCTAGAGATGGATCCGAACTCCCCACACCAAGGAAGGCCACCTGCACTGCCTGGCGGTGCCCAGGGGAGGCCTCGGGGCAGACAAGCTGCTGTGGGCAGAGCAGCAACACCGGCCATGGGTGCAGGCCCACGGGAAGGGAACGAAGGGATGAGGGTGGGAAAGCAAAGCCGACACCCTGCCCTGCCTTGGCTCTCTGGTTGTCTCTTGGCACGTGGCGACCAGGAGAAGCCCAGAGGGACTGCGGTGTCCCATAGCTCAGCCAGCACCTACCTCAAAGTAGAGAGTATTGCTCAGGCCACGCATGTCCGGTTGTGGAGGAAGCAAGAAGACACTCCTGAAGCAGGTTTCCAAGAGGCGCTCCTTTTTGCCATCCAGCACCGTCTTCACTTTGCTGCAAAGAGGGAAGAGAGAGGGGCCTGTGGGGCACTGGCGCTGGGAGCGGAGCCTCGATGCCTTGGGCATCGCACACAGACCTCTGGAGCAGGGGTCCCTGAGGGGGACGGAGGGTGTGTGGGGAGCCCCACCAGGAGGCACCTCCTCCCTCCTGGACGTGGCCTGGGCCAAAGGACAGTCCTGGCAGGAAAGTCTCCCACCTCCTGCTTTGGGGAGGAGCCGAGACATGGCAGGGAGCTGCAGGACCCCTCTGCCCTCCCCCGCGGCCTCCCAAAGGAGCCGTGAGCACAGGGGTCCCTGAGGGGGACGGAGGGTGTGTGGGGAGCCCCACCAGGAGGCACCTCCTCCCTCCTGGACGTGGCCTGGGCCAAAGGACAGTCCTGGCAGGAAAGTCTCCCACCTCCTGCTTTGGGGAGGAGCCGAGACATGGCAGGGAGCTGCAGGCCCCCTCTGCCCTCCCCCGCGGCCTCCCAAAGGAGCCGTGAGCAGGGCAAAACAGAGGCCCTGCGGCAGCTCCACTGGACTCCTCCTGGATGGGGGATGCCCCCAGCCAGGCCCAGGGCCACGGGCTGTGAAGAGGTGCCAGACAAGCCAGGGGCTGGGCAGGTACCTCAAG
>NW_010300698.1:0-1718 GCF_000700745.2 Antrostomus carolinensis | reverse complement strand
ATTAACATTTTTGCCTTTTCCCTCTTCAAAGCACTCAAATCCTAATTAAATAACCTTAAATCACATCCTCCTGAATTTAGGCTGTCTTCAACATTCCTATAACAAGCACTCTATAAAATGGGATTTCAAAAAAACCCCCAAAGCTCTTCAGCTTTGCTTACCTTCCTTCAAACCTTGCAAGGAGCACTCATGACATTCAGCTACGGTTAAGTTCTGGAGAACCCTTTACCAACCCAGTAGCCCACCCCATCCCACATGATCCTGTTGTTATCAAGGATTTGAGCTGTGCTACGGGCCATCCAGCCAACAGGAGGGAGCTCGAGCACCTGTAGAAATTGAAGTAGTTTGATAAAATTTTGAGAGTCTGAAAAAAAATACCAACCATCACCTTTTTGTGTTTCTTTAGTACCCAGACCTACGGCACAGACTTCGCTGTACACGTTAGGTAGCAAGGTATTACTTGATTTTGACACTTCATCTAGTTAGTCATCAAAAATTTGGTGGAGCAAAGGCGTCTTTCCTGCCCTAAAAAACTACTTGGGTGTAGAACTGACAGCACTGACAACTGTGTCTATCTCAGCATCACATCTACACCCAGAAGCTTCATGTCCTGATAAAAACAGATCAGCCTAAACCCCAGCCATCATGCTGAGCCATGGAGTTTCAGCCCCACCAGGCAGCTTTGTCCTCTGCCAGCACAAAAGCAAGAGCATCACCACATTTTTCTTCTGGCCCTTTCCTCCTGGACCTTACTGGAACAGATTGCCCAGAGAAGCTGTGGCTGCTCCTCCCTGGAAGTGTTGAAGGCCAGGGTGGATGAGGCTTTGAGCAACCTGGTCTAGTGGAAGGTGTCCCTGCTGCTGGCAGGGGGGTTGGAACTGGATGATCTTTAAGGTCTCTTCCAACCCAAACCATTCCATGACCTCCTAAATAGAAATTTTGTTCTGGCAAGTGCTCATTCCTTATACTCTTAGGAGAAGGCTTTTGCCCCATTGACCTCCTCACCAGGGAGCACTGACACCAACTTCCCCACCCCAAAGATACTCAAGCCTTCTGCAGCTGCCAGCATTTTAAATAAAAACCACTTGTTTACCTCTGATTAAGCAAATCTGATTGAATTGATGATGGTCAGCAAGCTCCTTGTCTGGGCCAGGACTGGCCCAGTTACCATCAGCGAGCAGCACAGATGAAC
Source organism: Antrostomus carolinensis (assembly GCF_000700745.2). Classification (NCBI taxonomy): domain Eukaryota; kingdom Metazoa; phylum Chordata; class Aves; order Caprimulgiformes; family Caprimulgidae; genus Antrostomus; species Antrostomus carolinensis. The sequence continues at coordinate 526 of NW_010300698.1, read as the reverse complement.
TGGGAGCAATAATGCCACTGTGTTGTGGGTCGTTACTGCCACAGACGAGGAACATCTTAATTTTCCTGTTTTATTTTTGGCCTGGTGTGTTCAAACATAAACCAAAGTCACTTAGGCCATGTAGCATCATTTGAATTAGCTTCAAGAAAGTGTTACTTCTTGATTGCATCTGCTGTGCTCCATGCAACTCACCTGGTTCTTGTCACCTTAGAAGATTATTGCATTTCCCTCCCGGTGAAGGCTTGGTGTGGTGAGGACCTAAAGCAAAGCCAAATCCATTGGGGCACACCAGTGAGCCTGCACGACTGCTTATCATCCTTTCTTCACTGAAAGGGTTCTCAGGCATTGGAATGGGCTACCTAGGGAGGTGGTGGAGTCACCTTCCCTGGAGGGATTTAAGTGATGGGTAGACGAGGTGCTCAGGGACGTGGTTTAGAGGTGGAAATGGCAGTGTTGGGTTTATGGTTGGACTCAATGATCTTAAAGGTCATTGACATCCCTGGGCAGCCTGTTCCAATGCCTGACT
>NW_010300697.1:375-21054 GCF_000700745.2 Antrostomus carolinensis | reverse complement strand
CAGTTGAGATGGGGCCGAGGCGGAGCCGCGCTCGGTCCATATAACGGGTGGTCCCCGAGACCTCCCGTCCCACCCGGGACCGTGGAGACTTGTACCGGGATCAGTGACAGTTCCCGTGTGCTCGGGACGCTTGTGGTTGATGCTGCGTGGGTGGAGGTGAAAGAGAAATGAGAGAACCCGGAGAGGGGAGAACAAAACCCGGGTGGGAGAAGGGACACGACACCACAGAGCGTGAGCGATGGAGAACTTCAGACCGTGGGATATGGCCCCAAAACAGCCCAGCCCTTTAAAATGCTGCCCCGTGGGCACCCACGCGAGGTGTGAGCTTTGATCTCCAGCCCCGCGGGGTCAGCAGATCTCGGGCAGGACGTGTCGCTGCTCGTGGGCTCCTCTGACAATCAGTTGCCTATTGGGAGGTGGTTTCACCAAAAAAAAAACCCCAAACCCCAAAAACTTGAGCTCTGTGTTTTCTACAGCTGATCTGGTTTGATAAAGAAGCTGATCTGGTTTGATAAAGAAGCGATAATTTGATTTGCCCTAATGGCAATTTGTCTTTAATTGCATCACTGAGATTTTTCTCTGACTGCTTCAGGAATGCTTCTTTAAATATAACTTTTTAATGACCTAATAATAGTCTTTGGCTTTTCTTGATGTTCATATTACTTTTGGCTGTTGGAGGCCACTGCTGTTGGATGTTGAGTTCTTGCTTGGCTGTTCTTTATCTCAAAAAAAAAAAAAAGTATTAAAATAGCCATGAAACACTTTTTTGGGGGGTTAAATATTTAAGATTAAACAGACTTCTTGGAATAACAAGAAATATCTGTCCAGCTTTGGGCCAGCTGATCTTGGTGGCATCTGTTCAGTGTGTCCTGGCTTCTTGTTTAACGCAGCAGCTACTTAATCTGCTGCAGCCCATCCTAAATGAGAATTAATGGCCCTTTTTGGTGTGTTTTGTGTTTCACTCCTTGAGACTTTTAACGGTTTCTGCCACTGGCAGGGTTGGTATTGATCAGAGAAGTTATTAAAGAGCTTTTTTTTGCTCAATTTACACTTGAAACAAGTTAATGAAATAAATTCTTTTGAGTGCTTCTCTCTCCTTCCTTCTCAGCAGTAGGCTGAAATCGAGGTGAAGTTGCTCTTAATAGGGCAATTACTCAGTAGCTTCAGCTGTTAGAAAGGAAATAAAGCAAATCTCAGAGAAAGAGGGGGCTGGGCTGCCTGTGATCTCTTGGTTGTGTTAAAGCTCTGTCCTGTACCTATTCTGAAACGTGGGGAAATATCACGCAGCTTTCTGAGGGCAAAACGGTTGGAGCTCCACTGACATGAACCAGAATTGCTGGTCTTCATTTCTTCCTGGCTCTGTGCCTGGCTCTTCGGGGCTCTCTAGGAGCTTGAATTTTTCCTCTTGATCCTAGTTATTTCATCTGCAGTTTTTGGAAGTGTTTAAATTTCCATTGCTCTTTGCTTCATCGCTTTTCCGAAGCTTTCAATTTGCTCCCTGCCCATGTGGGAGCTGGAGCAATAAACTGGAAGGGTTTAACCAAAAACCAGTATCCTGGGGATTCACAATCTAACACTTTTTTTTTTGCTCTTACCTTTTGGGAGCTCAGCATGGAAATATGTTGCTTTATCACATCTTTCCTCATTTGACTCTGCTGGCTTTGTGAGTTGCTCTCGAGCTGTGTGGTGGGTGGCTGCTGGGGATCTCTGTGCTCTTCTGACTTGGGGGTTTTTGGAAGAAGAGGGGACAGGGAAGGATCCAGGGTCTGATCCTGCAGCTGCTCTGATCATAGAGAATCCCATTGAGATGAGGAGCAGCTGCTGAGTCTCTCAAAGGGCTTCTGTTAAAAGGAAGAACTAGAGCTGGGGGATGCCAGGAAGGAGGTCGAAGAATATTTTAAAAGGAGTTGACTTGCTGTTTAGCAATCCAAGATATCAGGACTTCTGATGAAGAATCTGATCTGTCATTGGGGTCAATGCCTTTTTTTTAGTTCTTTTTTTTTTTTAAATTCCTTATCTCTGCAGTGATGTGGCTTTTGGTGGTGAAGCAGGTGATGTGTTGGTGTTTGATCCTCTTCAGGTGCAGGCCAGACCCATCTCTGTTGCCTTCATGTGTGCCAGGTTAGGTGGCTGGGAGGCGGCTGCTGGGGTGGTCGGGGCTCTGCTGCAGGTGCTGTAACACTGGTGAGGTTACACGTTCTCTGGGGTGGGATGAGCTTTGTGGGGTCTTTGAAGTTTAAATCAGTTAACGGCGATGCTCATGCTGTTTGTGGCCTCAGTTGTTTCCTCCAAAGCCTTCACAGAAGCACTTGCTGGTTGGAGAGTTTCCATGCTTGCATCCAGACTTCAGCCTCCCTGAGACCAACACCTTCACGCTTGTGAAACCCCTGGATGGGTGTAACCCCAGTGCTCATCAAGCATGGCGGGTCTGAAACTTGATTTTCTAAAGAAAGAGACACATTTTTCTAAAAACACTGAGAAGTCTTTATGCTTTTTTGTCAATATGACACTAAAAAAATTAAAAATAGGGTTATATAAATTGCAGTTCAGATTTTAATTTGTGGACCTCTTGGGTGAACAGCATTTTGTGAACATGGGCAGGTGAGTTGTCTAAATTGGTTCATGCCCAGAGTGGGAGGAGATGGAATATGGTAGAAAAGCAAAGTCATGTTGTGTGCTGCTGGTTGAGCAGACTCCTGCAGTGCACTCTTTGATAAAGGTGTAAGGAGTAAGAGGGGATGAGTAGCTGCACTGGGAGTTACCTACCAACTGCTCTTCTGGACAGTGTTGGAGTAGATTTCTTGGGAGGAGGAAGGGTGACTGCATGTCTGCCTTCCCAACACTGCCTGTTTATCAGTGACAGTGTGGCACAGGAGAGGAGGAACACTGAGGGACAAGTCTTCACCTGTAAACCTACGTGGTTGATGTGGAGGTTTTGTGAATGGCTTTGACAAGAGCCAAATCCTGCACTTCACATATTTCACACAAACCCTCTGTGGAACCAAACCTTTATCCATAGTCTCTCTTCACCAGAATTCAGAGAAATTCACCAATTTTTTCACCACCACCCTTACAGCCCCAGAATTATGTGGTGCCTTTTAGCTTTTCAGGAAGTTACTGTTGGCTGAGCTGACTCATCTAGATGGGATTTTGTTGCTTTTTTTTTCTGAACTTGCCTGTTTTTGAGATGTCCAGTTGTTTTTGCTGTGTGGATCCTGCTAGAGAGGCGAAGTGAGCAGACTGCCAAATATCTTTATTTGGTATCTGAATTAAACCCGTGCCTGGTGTATATTATAGAGGCAGACAAGTGGGACACTATTCATAGGCAATACTGTCTGAGTGTATGTTTAGCAAAATGAAAATGTTTCTTTAGGAATAAAAATGTCTGTTTACCAGTTGGAAGTGCTGTGGGCTTGCTGCCTACGTGGTAGTGATGCAGCAGAAGCTGTTAACAATATCTTTCTCTGCTTCTTTTATTTCCTACAGGCATCACATAATGAGTGTGGGGGTCTTTTCCCCCCCCCCATCCATCTTATTAGTTGAAGATCTTAAGTGCTTCAGCAGTTGGTATCTGACGGGGTTTTGTGTCCTGAGGGATGGGTAGAAAGGTTTTTGTTACCAAAATAGTGATCCAGATGTTTGTGGTGTCTACTTTTGGGGTGGTTTTTTTTATGGCTGTTGAACACCTGTAGCTTTTCAGGAGGTGCTTAAGCAAATGAAGAGAGACACACAAGTTCATAATGTTTCTATCCTGTACCCAACTTGAAAGTGAAAAATTTTATCTTGGAGAAGGGGTATCTCAGTAAAGTAGCAGCTCAGTTCTTGGTCAGTATTAACTGTCCAGAAGAGAAACAAAAACTCTCAAGTGAGGCTGCTGTGAATGCTGTCATGGGATGCACTCTGCAAACAGCTGCTTTGACAAGCTGTGTGTTTCCAAATTTTTAGGATTCACCATTAAGTAATTCTCCCTTTGCCTTTAGGGTTTTACTGTGGGTAAGCAGCCTGGTAGAATAAAAGGGTTAAACACAGGTAGCAAACTGTAATGGGGAAAAATAGTCATGTAGAGACTGGTTGAAGGATGGGAAAATCTTGAAGATGCCCTGGCTGTTGCGCGGGTCATGAAAAATCCTGCCTCTGTCCTATGGAATCAAATCAGTCTTTGTGTAAAACACAAGTTGAATACAATAGGTGGCTCAGGTTTGGAGGCAAAGCATTGCAGGTGGCTTTGTTTAATGTAGAACGAGTTTCTGGCACAGTAATTGGAGCCCATTGATGGTGTTGCAGCCCTCAGCTGATACAGATCATACCTTCCATCTAAACTTGCTGCTCCCAGTTTGTTAGCCTCTGGATACGGGTGTGGGAAAGGGGAAACAAAGGACACAGCTATAACTAATCTTTGACTTGTGTTGACATTCTGTGGGTGAAACAAGTTTTTCCTTGCTTTAAAATGCTGGAGATGACATTTAAAAAGAAATTTGCAGGGGGAAGGGATGGGACTGTGCACTCTGATCTGTCCCTCCCATAGCAGAATGCTCCAGAGGAACTAAGAAGCTCTCAGGTCATTTACCCCGAATACATTTTTTATTTGTGAATCTTTCTTTCAGCTGAGGCTTATCAAACACAATTGTGTGGACCATAGCAAAGTTTTCAGCATTTATTGGGTGAGTAGAGAACTGAAGGAACTTGAAGACCTGTATGTGCAGAGAAGAAGCAATTCTCTTCAGGTGTGGTCAGTGTTTTGCTGTCTGACTGCATGGTGCAAAAGAAAAAAACCAACAAAACAACCAAGTACTTGGCCTAACCTTGTGAGAGAAATAATGTTGAGCACAGATAAATAATGTTGAGCACCAAAGTGCAATGAGTTCTCTTTATGCAAAGCTTGGATGTTGAAATACTGTGTAAATGGCAGTGTTGACTACCCTGAGCTGATCTTGGCACTTCCCTGCAGATGAAGATGACAATACTGATTTACAGTTGTACCAGAAGGACCTCCAAGAAAGACCAGTAGTCTTGAGCCTGTAAAAATATTCCCTCTTGGAATTTATATTAAACAGACCTTTTTGCATTAAAAATTAAGCTTGTGGTGCTGCCATTCAAACCACCTGATAATGTAGGATTGACTGTACAGGAAATGAGGGAAATATCAAAGCAGGTTGTGTGGTTAGCCCATTCTTTGAAAATAATGGGAGATAATTATTTCCATGCTTGCCTGGAACCTTCTGTATGACTTTGGGCAAGCTGCTTCTCTTCCCTGTGCCTCAGTTTCTCATCCTTTTAGGCTGGAAGCTTTCCTGACCAGGAATTACAGAGTTTGTACAGTTCTTGGCATGCTTGAGCCTGAGGCTGCTGTGTGCAACTGGTGTGTGCTTAATGCTGCTGTGCTTACACTGTTGAGGCTAGCTGTAACACTGAGCTCATGCTGGCTTTAGTGTCCTGCTTCCCAGTTAGAAAAGGCACTAGGAAGTTAATCAGAAATTGTATCAGATGTTGTGATTTATTTTTTTATTTTTTTTTTCTTTGCTGAAAAGTTGTTTCAGTAGCTTCATGTTGGGCCTTCCAGGCAGATGGCTTAACTGCAAGTCTCCATAAAAAATGATTGTGAGTATGGGAGGAGGGCTTGTCATAAAGATGTGATTTATCTGTTAAATATATATAAAGAACAGGAAACCTTCTTTTTCCTTGTTTGCCACCTTGTCTGTAACTGTAGAAATAGCAAGGATGTCTTACTTTGGTTTTACTTTATCTGTACTGGAAGATTTCCAAGGGCTTGAGAATCAAAGTTTCTCATCTTGAGAGTGAGAGCCCTGCCTTTTGCAGTGATCTTGATTCCTAGATGCTTATCAGGAATTTATTTAAATAGTGTTAACAAAAAAGGGAAAAAAAAAACAACAAACCCAAACCCACAGCTCTATCTTCACAGCTTGGGTTTCACTCTTGTGATATGGGTGACAGGGATGATCCTGGTAGCTCCTTAGTCATCTGCATTCTCCAGGATCAGAGTGAACAAGTCCTAAAGATCTAACGTTTGAACAAGTTTTTGCCTGTTTCTAAACCACTCTTATTGTTCATGAGAGGCTGCCTGCCCATCTATTTTTTTTTCCTTAGTTCTTACTTAAATTCCAGAGTGTAAAGCCAGTCCAGAAGCACTCCCAGCCTGTAGCAGTGGATAAGAGATGGGCTTGCTTAAAGATCCCACCAAAGTATTGCCTTGCATCAGGCTAGATTTAGGAAATGTGCACTTCAACCAGAGACTTTGAGGATGTTGAAATTCTTCAGATTGTTTTATCATTTGAAAAACAAACTTTGAAAGAATTAAGTCAAAGGTGAAGAGTTTCAGCTCTTTTACTCCATCAGCTGGATATTTAACTTCATTTTCAGGACTTGAACCGTGTTGGAGTGAGTTGCTGTTTAATAATGTCTTGAACTACTAGTGTCCCCTGTTAATTCCTTCAATGATATCTGCAGATGCTGTGTCCTTTGGGCAGCTCTCTCCAGCTGTACTCTTACAGCTTGTAACCAGGGGAGTGATTACAAAGCCTGGAATTTCTTCCCTTGTGCTCTCGGGGCAGGCGAGTGGTGAAGCCTTCAGGGCCAGTTCAGTGAAGCCTGTGGGGCAAGTCATTGCTGGGTTGTATGGGATGGGGATCCAGCTCCCCAGCCTCGTGTAGGATCCTCTCTGCCCTTGGATTTTTCACTTCCCTGATGCTTCTCCCTCGTTATTTTCTGCCCTTGGATTTTTCACTTCCCTGATGCTTCTCCCTCGTTATTTTCTGCCCCTGGATTTTTCACTTTCCTGATGCTCCCCCTCATTATTTTATTCTCTCTGTGTCATTCAAGCACTGAAGCAGCGAAAGGTTCTTGTGGGGTTTTGTAGAGAGCTTTGTGCTTTGAGAACAGCAGGTACTTTTTTGGGTGTCTTGGGCTGTGTGTGTACAGTTTGAGCAAGAGTCATGAGGGGCAGCGTAGTTTAACCGCAGCTTGTGCCTCCTCACCGGAAGGTGTGATGGATTTCAGTGCTCTGAGGGTTTTTTGCATTTCTCTATTAATGGTTTAGTGAAATGAGCATAGAGCTATGAAATCCCATCCTGGCATGGGTTTAAATTTCCCTTCAGTTTTAAATCTTCTTTAAAGGTAAACTGTTTATAATTTTAAAATATTGCCAGAGAGAGAGAGAGATGTGGAATACTTCCTCTGCAGAGACTTGAGGAGAAAAGTCTTGGTGCCAGAAGTGACTGCTGTGGCCACATTAACTCTTTTTGCAGGAGCAGCTGAGGGTTGTGTATATTATTCCCTTTCAATCTGCCTATAAATTCCAGATTCATTCTCAACTTGGAAGTCCCTTAACATTCAAGTTGTTCTTTTTCTCTACCCATACATATCAATTACAACGGGTTGTCTTACTGCATTCTTCTTCCCTGTTACATTACTATTGAACATAACTTTCCTTTCTTCCTTTTGGGATAAGGTGAGATTATTTTTTCTTCTTCTCCTAGAAAATGCAGATGCTGTGACCAGCTTTCAAAGGTTGCTTGTAGTCATCCTGCTTACTGCCTTGTACTGGAGATCTTTTCATCCCTACTTGGCTTCATTTTCTGGTGGGTTTTTTCTGGACACCCCTCAGGTGGTGTGGATTTATATACCTTGCTCACTCATCCTTTGCTACCTTGAGTAAGCGTGTTCAGGCAGGCTTCTCCGGATCTCTTACTCAATTTCTAGTTAAAGCTTCAGATCTTCCCCTTGTCTCCTCCACTTAAAAAGACCTGTCAGTAGCTGTCTATGTGGAGAGGATGTTCTTTTCCTCTCCAGCTTCCATCCCAGCACCTCTCCAGCTCTTGATCTTGCCTTTGTTCCTGTCTAGGTAATCAGCTCTGACTGTGCCATGAATTCCTGTGAAATTCTTCCATTTTCTAGCACGTTTGCAGATTTCTGTAGTTTACTAAACACAGGATTTTCAGTTTCATTAAGAACAAGTAAAACTGTTCATCTCCTTTTAGGCTTTCTAGGATTTCCAGAGCAAAAGCATTTATTCCCTTGCATAATCTTGCATTGCTTTTGGATTGTGTGATAGCTGAAGGTCCTTTCTGGGGGTGCTTTTGCAGAAGCAGCACGAAACAGCAGCACTTTGGTGTGCCACGAGGAAGTGTCTGGGCTGACTGCGATGGTTGCGAGCGTGGTTTCTTCGATCTTCACATTTCTTCTGAATGTGGTGAGACTGCAGTAACAGGCACAATGCTGGGAAAAGGGAATTCTTTCCCTGTAAAAGCTTTTAGTCTTTGCTATGTTAAAGACTGGGACTGTTCAAAAATAGTTAGTTCTGTTGCATTTTCTCAGTGCAGCATTCAGGACCCACAATTTCCTTTACCTGCTTCATCTGGGGAAAAAACAATAAAATTAAAAAAAAACCAAACCAAAGATATATTTCTGAAGCTTGCTTGCTGCTGAGAATTTTTTGTCCTATTTGGCAACAAGCTGTCAGGTAACTTGATTCACCATGATGAAACTGCAGAGAAATTGAAATGAGACTTAAACGTGTTATAATGTTGAAGCTTCAGTTTTGATCTTTATTTCACTGATGTTTCCACTGCACTGGAATTACCCAGTTAAAGTGGTTTTGGTCCTCAGAGGAGATACATTTTCTGATCGAGTACTGTCTTGCAGAGTAAAGTTCCATGAAGTGTGATTCCCTGAGTGTAGATCACTGTTCTGAACATCCTCTGGAAGTTCTGCACGTGTCTCTTACCAGTTATATTTTAAAACAAGAAGAAGAGAAGGGAAGACACTGGATTTACCAGCTTCACCTGCTGCTCTGTTGGATTGGAACCAGTGAGCTTGGGGTGATGGGCCTACAAGAAAGCTGGGGAGGGACTTTTCATAAGGGCAGTTAATGAAGAACAAGGGGTGATGGCTCTAAACTGAAAGAGGGCAGGTTTAGATTAGATATTAAAAAGAAGTTCTTGGCTGTGAGGGTGGTTAGACCCTGGCCCAGGCTGGCCAGAGAAGCTGTGGCTGCTCCTCCCTGGAAGTGTTTAAGGCCAGGTTGGATGAGGCTTTGAGCAACCTGGTCTAGTGGAAGGTGTCCCTGCTGCTGGCAGGGGGGTTGGGACTGGATGAGCTTTAAGGTCCCTTCCAACCCAAACCAGTCTGGGACTCTATGCTATGGCCAGGTGCTCCTCTACACCAAAGCTGTTGGTTAGAGCTGTAACTCATGAAGCTGTACAGTCCTTGAGATGAGTGTCAGGTGCTCTGTTAGTGCTCTGGCATGGTAGGATAGCTTATTTCCTTTCTGCTGTAGGAGCTTCTGCCCTACCACAGCAATGCCAGCATTGTGTGTCTTCTGCTTGTGCCACCCAAACTGTGTCCAAGTAGCTGTTGTGCAGAAACCACTCTCTCTTATGGAGATCTCGCAGCTAGATTGCCTAGGGAGGTGTTAAAGATCAAGGAAATGGTGCTGGGGTGCTGTAGGGGACACTGATATACATCCAGCAGCTGGGTTTGGTGTGAGTTTTTTGTCTAAAAGAGATGTTTGTGTGTCACAGGGTCCTGCTGTGGTTTGACAGGCCCGTGAGAAATTCAGCTTATAGGCATTTATGTTCTCTTACTACCCTCATCCCCCAAATCAGAAGCATCATCTCAATAAGATTGTGTTGTAAAGAGCTTTAAAAGGTGTAGATAGGGGAAGCTGATACAGAACTTAAATAATTAGCAATAATTCCTGTTCCACTGGAGTGGAAGATATTTGTGTAAGTTATTGCTTAGGTTCCATCTGAGCTGCTCAACTCTCCTTGACAAATTTCTTTCTTAAAAGCTTCCAACTCTTGCTTGAGCCAGTAAACTGAAAACAGCATCCAAAACCATCAGGTACACCTGGATGTTACAGAATTCAGGGAAAGCTTCTCCTCACTCTGAAGTGAGGCCTCAGCCAGCCTGTCCTTCTGTGGTTCACTTGAAAGTTGATTATATTTAAAGATGGACTGTTATTTTCTGCTTCATCACTTTCAGACAGACCTTTACAGGGACATACTCCAAAAAAATTAGGGTCTGAACAGCATGTCCCTAAATGTGTAAACATTCTTCTGATATTAAAGGGTCAGTTTCCCCCCGGGTGAAATCTGCAGAGGGAAGGAAGAAAATTGTACAACTCTAAAGAAAGTTGTAATGGGAACTTTATTTTTGTTTGCTGTTGTGTTTTGATTCAACTCTTGTGAGTTATTTGTTGAAAGGTGACCCTGGAGATTTTTAAAAGTTTACTAAGACTTTTTATTTTCTCTTTTTAGATGCAGAGATTGGCTGACTTAGAGAGACTGTTTAGGAAGCTCTGAGCTCACTGATGTTGGGAAAGACTAGGGACACTGCAAATGTAGAACTCCAGGACTGAAAACTTTCTACTTATAAATGCCCCCATCGCACTGGTCTCTAACTTACAGCTGCAGAAAAACCTCGTGCAGCAATTGGAGGCACCCAAATGGCTCCCGCAGATACGGCAACGGTTCTGTTATCTGCAGCAGCTTTACTGTCACATGAAAAGTAAAAGTGCCACAACCTGACACTTCTCAGCTGTGGAGCTGACTTGGACCAACTCCAGAGCTCATGGCCAGGTGGCAGCTGTGCTGGCTCGGTGCTGAGGGATGATAATAGCACCGAGCTGTAAACAGGACGCTCCACCCTGCCTTGGTGCCTCTCACACACCCTCCTCCTCATGCCCGAAACGCTGGGCTGTACCTACAGCCTTTGCAGTGGAAGGAGAGGCAACCTGCTTCCAGCAGCACCCTCTGTCTCCCAGCTGCCCCCTGCCCTTTGGGCTTCTCAGTGCTGCTTGAAAACAAACTGAATTGTTCAGTAGCAGAGCTGTGCTTTGTGAAAAGGAACGATGGTTCTTGACATTCAGGCTTCAGTAGCTTTAGATGTTTGTCAGCCAGGGTACTCAGTTGATGTAGTTGTCACTGTAGGAGGCCGTATCTCCTCTGTTTGCATCTTCTCGAGGTCCTTTCCGGCTGGTTTTGACTGTGGAGGTGTTCAGAGAAGGACAACAAAGCTGATGAAGGGTCTGGAGCACAAGTGTGATGAGTTCCCAGCTGAGGGAAATGAGGTTGTTTAGTCTGGAGGCTGAGGGGAGACCTTCTGGCTCTGTCCAAGTCCCTGCAAGGAGGGTGGAGAGAGGTGGGGGTGGGTCTGTTCAACCAAGGACCAAGGGACAGGACAAGAGGAAATGGGCTCCAGTTGTGGCCAGGGCAGTTGAGATGGGATGTGAGGAAGAATTTCTTTGCTGAAAGGGTTCTGAGGCATTGGAAGGGGTTGCCCAGGGCAGTGGTGGAGTCCCCATCCCTGGAGGGATTGAAGAGTCGTGTAGACACAGTGCTGAGGGACATGGGTTAGTCATAGGGGACTGGTCAGTGTTGGGTTCATGGTTGGACTCGATGATCTTCAAGATCTCTTATAAACGAGGCGATTTTGGGATTCTGTGTTGCCCGTGTTGAAGGTTTAGCATATGAAGGTGACTCTCATCACTCTGGATGTGATGGTTGTATCAAAGGGAGCCTTTTGGAGAGCTTTGTGGGGACCATGTGCTGTCAGAGCAAGGTGTGAGAAGAGGCTGCCCTATTGCAGTAGCATGTCCAGTTCTCCTGCCAGCAGTGTGAGAGGAAGAGGCAGCTGAAGTCATACGTCATGGAGATGCAAGTAACGTAGCCTGTGGGGGGCAATGAGGCTCTGAAGAGGAAGCTGTGGTTGGGTACGAGTTTCTGAATTAGTTAGTGGAGTTAGTGGTAGCTGTCTGTTAACTGTTGGGAGCAGGGAGTGTGCCTTGAAATGCCAGCTGGACCCAAGACAATGAGCCTTTAATCCACTGTGGACCTTATGAGGTGTGGCTGTCATGCAAGGACTAAGGCTGCTCTCTCCTTCCCACGTGGCTTTTTGTTCCTACCCTTTTCTCACCTAGAACGTGGAATTTCACTGCTCAAATGGTATTTTAGCTGATAAAAAAATAAATGTATTTAACAGCCCACGTCCCTGGAACAGCCTCGGTGTGAACCTGCAGCTCAGCACCTCTGTATGGAGAAATATTTGCCAAACACAACGTAGTGCTTAACAGTTTAACTCTGTTTTTAGTGTGGTTAACTTGTTACCTGCCTGCCCTGCCCTCATTTTGGGGAGGAAGGAGAGAATATCTGTACACAAAGCACCTGGAGCTGAGAGCTGTGCGTGGCCTTAATATCTTGCCAGGAGGCCACGGGGCTGGTTCTCATGTGCGTGGTAATTTGCGTGTCTAATCAACATGAAATGCAAACAGACTTTCCAGCTGGCTTCAACTTGCCTCTTTCTTGCTCCTCTTTTTTGATTTTGGTGATAACACCTGGGGTTTTTTTCAGCTGCAAGGGTGCTGACAGGACTGTAGAAGAAGGTGGCTGTGCCCATGGGCCACACATTGATCACGTTGAGGTTGGAGCTGGACAGGAGGAGATGGGGAAGGCGAGCAAAGTGTGTGATTTATGTCTCCCCTCGGTGTAGCCTGCCAAGAGAGACACTTGGCTCTCCATCCTCACGATGGGATTGTGCTGGTGTGCATCATTGCTGACACACAAACTTAAACTCGTTACCTTTATAAAGCTTTTCTGTTAATCATGTTTCTAGCTACCGCTACAACAGTAATGTCTGAACAGGCCATGTGGCCAGCTCGTGGGAGCTGGGCAGACCCAGAGCTCCTGGATGTGAGCTCAGGCTCTGCCAGCGATGGGTGATGACAGGGAACACGTTGTGCATCTCACGTTCTGGGCTTTGCTGAACGAACACACTCACCTAGTAATGACACCGAGTTCTCACGTAGTCCCGCTGGAACTACTGCAGCATCCAAAACTTTGCAGACCTTCTCTTGGCCTCCTTAAAATTGGAAGTGAGCAGTAGCGTGCTTCCTTTGGGGAAACTGAGGCACACAGGTTCCCTTTCCCATGGGTAAGAGCCTGGATTCTCTGACTAAGCATTGTGCTCCAGCTAGTAAGAAATACGGCCTTATAGACAGCGTGGTGGTGATCTTTTTCTACAGTGTTTATGCAAAACCACATGGACATTCTGAGTATTTCACTCAGTTGTGTAGCAGCTACTTCTTCTTTGACTGGAATGTCTAATCAATGGCTTCAAGCAGCCACTCAAGGACTGCAATCAAATCTCTGCTTCTAGAGAAGCAATCTCTTGGTGATAAGCTTGAACACCTCTGCAGCAGAGCGGAGGAGGGAGTAGAGGAGCAGATCCAGCAGTCAACCCACCAGCCCTTGCTCGCCTGTTCCACTGAAGGGCTGTTTCTCTTGCTGCTTGTTTTCCACAACTGCCTTTGGAGCAGCAAATCTGCCCGTGCTGAGGCTGGGCAGCCCCGTGGCCTTGGCAGGGAAGAGCTGCTGCTGTTGTGAGAGTGGGAATTCATTGGGACTGTTAGAAGGATTGGCACTCTGGTTTCTGAAAAATCAATGGACTTTTCCAGGCTGTACACGCTAATTCCCTTCTTGTGATCTTTGCAGCAGACGTGGGTTTGTTAATTGTGATGGTTGTTGCTGAATCTTTGCTTTGGAAGTCTAATTTTCTTTGTTTTTTCCCCCCCACCCCTTGTCTAGCCAGTGTTCCCTGTGCTGCTGCTGCTGAGAAGACGTGCCGGCCCCGGCAGCCCCGTGTGCGACGCACCTCTTCGCTGGACACCATCGTGGGCTCCTACCTGCTGGGACAGTGGCCACGGGATGCTGAAGGAGCTTCCACTTCCTGCATGAATGACAAAGCGACCCAGGTATCAGTGCCTGCGGGGCTGCCCTTGAAGTCTGTGGGCCAGGAGAGGGTTGCAGGAGTGAAAAGAGCTGTGTGAATGGAGGTGAACAGGGAGGGCATTGAATTTCCATCCGTCCAGCTGCAACTTTCTAGGAAGGCTTTTTTTTTTTTAATTTCCCTTTTTGCTTCTCAGCTTCAATTGATTCCACTTTGGTGCAGAGTTAGAATTTCCTTGGCCTTGTTTGGAGGCAGATGGCCTCTGGCTTTCTGCTCCAGTACTGGCTCAGTGCTGATTTTTTTTTTAACATATTTTTTTCTTTCTGGCTTCCAGTTCTGGGCCAAATCCTTATATAACACTCACGGGCTGTGTGCCACACACTGCGAGAAGTCAAGGGTGCTGCCACAGAAGGGCTCACTAACACGAATGGTTCAGCTCTCTACTGTAGAATGGAAAAGCTCCAGACCTCGAGGAACTCTTAGCAACCTGTAAATATTACTGTGTGGCAGCAAATAGCACTTGCCTATCTGCAGAGGTGAAGGAATTCAGAAGGATAAGAGTATCCGTTTGCTTAACGAGTTGTTTATTTAGCACGTTCAGTCTCTGGTAACTTGCTGTTTGATCTTTGCTATTCAACAATTTATTACCGAGGTTGTTTGCAGGAAATTCTCAATTAGATTCCAACTTCCATTGTCCTTTTCCAAAGTCTTCTTGCCTGCTTTTGTTTCAGTTCTAGTGTCCTGGAGCACTGCTGAGGGCAGAGGGCATGCTGGAGAGGAAGGGAAAGACTTTGTCTCACTTGATCTCCGAGTTGGGGAAGCACACTCTTCCTTTCTGTCTTCATCAGCAGTGGTGGAACACTTCACCTCAGTGTTTTGGGGCTATCTAGCTTTTCTTGCATGTAGCCTTTCTGGGGAAAGGCTTTTGGAGAAGAGGGACACCTTCCTGGAATGGAAGATACCAGTATGTTAATTCTGCTGAGCCTGGAGCTGATCGCTCCTCTCTGCAGTGAATAGCCCAGGTGTGCTGGAGTCTCTTTCATCACTTATCTGCAGAGTGTCTTGCAAATGCTAATTTTTACCTTGCAACATGCCTGTGAAACGTGATCTCCACAAACCTCTGTGTCAAATGACTTGTCTGTTGAAAGCTGGGAATAAAATCCTCATTTCTAGACTGTCCTGTGCATTAATAGAATATTCCTCGTGGTGACCTCCAGGACTTTTCCACTCCTACCATGTTTTTTAGGCTGAATAGTTCTCAAATTTGGGACTTTCTCTGCTAGCCACTACATGTTTACTTCCTTCCTTCCTTCTTCGGCTGCTGATCAGCTGTTTTGCAGAGCTCTGTAGATTTGCTGTCAGAAGGTGGTTAAGTGAAGAGATAGAACTGCAGGTGCTCAGCGTGGGGGTGAGGATGGCAGCACTACACACGATTGGAGCTTGTGGCTTTATCTTGCACTACAAAGCTTGAGGGTTTTTTTCTCTCTCTCTCTCTCCTTTCTCTGAGGAAGCGGTTTTGCCACAGTTAGTACAAAAGGTTCTGTAATTTCCTTCTCCCTTGACAGTCTGCCTGCAAGAGGTGGGACGCTTCTGTGCTCTTTATTTTCAGTCCTTCCTATTGCAAACTGTGTCTTTTTCTTCCTTTTTAGGCCCTGTTTTTTGGTCAGCGTCGCTGCAGCGCTCAGCGGAGTGTCACTGCAATAAGTGACTTCTCCAACAGTCCTCAGGAGGCTTCTCAGTGACTTGAGGAGGGTTTTTGTCACGTCCTGGAAAACCAGGACTGTTGTTAACAGCTGGAGTTCAGCTTCCCACAGATTTGTTTCTTGCAGTAATGTGGGATAGGGCTGCGGTCTTGTTTCTTAGACCTTTGCCTCTTCTCCTTCGCTTTCTTAATGTGTGTGATCTGCTGGGATATAAAATGACGCAATGTTTTGGGATAACAGCCAAATAATGATGTTTGAGTTGTTTAGGAGAGAATATTTGAGGTAGGAAATGAGGTCAGATGTGCCATGTGCTGGAACTGCAAGGTTTGGTCTTTGTGGTGGGATTCCCTGTCATGTTGGTCTGTTCCTCAGCTCTGTCTGACCCACAGGTCAGGGGTGGCACAGGGATGTGACCAGCTGCTCTGAGCTTAACAGAACCTCAGAGCAGTGGTTTGGGCTGAAGAGATTTCTTCTTGCTGGTGAAGGGTCTGGAGCACATCTTGTGAGGAGCAGCTGAGGGAACTGGGGTTGTTGAGCCTGGAGAAAAGGAGGCTGAGGGGAGACCTTCTGGCTCTGTCCAACTCCTTGGAGAGGGTGGAGAGAGGTGGGGGTGGGTCTGTTCAACCAAGGCCCAAGGGACAGGACAAGAGGAAATGGGCTCCAGTTGTGTCCAGGGCAGTTGAGCTGGGATGTGAGGAAGAATTTCTTTGCTGAAAGGGTTCTGAGGCATTGGAAGGGGTTGCCCAGGGCAGTGGTGGAGTCCCCATCCCTGGAGGGATTGAAGAGTCGTGTAGACACAGTGCTGAGGGACATGGGTTAGTCATAGGGGACTGGTCAGTGTTGGGTTCATGGTTGGACTCGATGAGCTTAAAGATCTTTTATAATCAAGGCAGTTCGGTGCTTCTCTCAAACCAAGCTGATCAGGGTGTTGAAGGGAACTGCACCCTGGTGTCTGCTGCTCACAGGCGTTGTGACATGGAGAGCTGAGCACCAAATGGTTTCAGCTGCCGGGAACGCAGCGTGCTCTGTGTGCAAGGAGAGGTTTCATCCAGAGCCTGTTAGGTCAGGACAGGGTTGGATTTCTGCCTAGAAATCACCTGTGTCCCTTCACAGACGGGGAAAACCTGGTGCCTCTCAAGGTAACTTGCCTTGTTCATTTGGTTTAAATAGATTTTGAAACTTGGTTTGAGAGAAGAGGTTTCTCTCATCCCCGTGACTTAACAGGGTTGTTTAAAACAGCTGCTGTTCTTGCAGTAGCCTCTGGGGAGATCAGTTCAGCTGCTTGGAGAGGAACTGTTCTCAGGCCCTTGCACCTTCTGGCAGCTCCTAGCTGAGGATGGAGCAGGGAAGTATCATCCAAAGCCTCCCACAGAAATGGGCAGGCAGCAGTGACACAGGGTGAGTGTTTTGAGAGGCATTGAAATGTGATGTTGGGGGGGAAAAAGTGATGGCTAGTCTAGAAACCGATGTGTCTTGGGACTGTTTGGATCCTGGAGTCTCCGCTGAGAGGGCTGAGTTCAGTGGAAGGAAGTTCACACCCTTTTGCTGATCAGATTAACAAGCCCTTTCTGATTTCCATTGATATTGAAAATGGAGCCTGTTGCTTGGAAAATGACTGTGTGATGTGGTGCTGAGGGGGTTTTTCTGCATGAAGAGAGTCAGCTGAGAACTGCCAGCCCTGGCAGCCGGAGGGGTGTGAGCTGCAGAGGCAGCTGGGTTCTCGCTGTGCTCCAGCAGCAGCAGCCAGTCTGCAGGCCAAGCTCTAGTTTTGGTTACGCCTTTGTACTCTGCTACAGGAGCCTGATGTTTCAGAAGCAAGTTGTGTGTTCTCACAGTTGGGTGAGGCTTTTCCTCTCGGTAATGCTTCTTCCTACAATGAGTGCCTGAAACCCGACGTCACCACCGTTCAGGAGCCTGTGCCAGCAGCTCAGGGGGTGGCTGTGGGGTTTTTTTTGTGGTGTGCTTTATCTCCCTGTGTACTTGTGGTGATTAAACCACTAACTTCTGGCCAGGTCTTTCACCACGTAGGTCTGTGAGGTTCAGTTTCTTGATAGACATGGATCTGGCCGGAATGACTTTGTTTTTGGCAAATCTCAATAGCTGGTTATCTCCTTAATGCACATTACTGAGGATTGTATTAATGGGGAGAGACTGGAACAGGGCTGTGAACGGGCAGGAGCTGATCACTTCTTCCTGGGACTCTACCACTGGTGTCTAAACCAATGTTGTGATGATTCTCAGCCGTGTTTCTCATCACTTCAGACTCCAGTCTCCTGGCATGATGCGGAAGTGGGGAAAGCCAGCTCCGGCGCTCACAAGCGTTCAGCTTCTTGGGGTAGCACAGATCACCGCAGAGAGGTAACATAGATCCATCCCTCCCAATGCTTCTGCAAGGTCTCTGTTAGTTGCTAACGTTCAGGAGGCTCCTGCTTGCACGGGAGGGGAGTGGGAGGACAGGATGCTGGTGAAGATGAGACCTTAGCCCTCGTTTATCATCCCTAACGCTCTGTGATTCAGCTGCAGACTGATCTCGTTGGCTTCCTCCAGCAGGCAGCTGGTGTCAAGTAGCTCCACTGAAACTCAGTGCCTTGCTTGTCGGTGTCGTGGTGTTTGTGGGTCCCAGCAGAGCCTGGTTCCCAACGCTCCGTAGGTAGAAGATAACCCAGAGATAATCCAGGAGAGAAAGGGCACTGGCCACGTTGCAATGGGGGAGTTTGTGACGAGGCTTTGTGACTACTTCTGGTCCATCCCTTGAGAGGTGGCCAGAGCTGCTGCTTGTGTGACTGAAACCATCTCTATTTTGGCACTTCCTCGTGGGTTGGCAGAGAGGGGGAGGAGAGAGACAAAGCATGATCCTTTTTGGTGGAGGTGTGTTGGCTCGTCTGGTTCTGTAGCTGTGACTTTGTTTGCTAGATTGCCAAACTGAAGCAACAGCTCCAGCGAACGAAGCTAAATGGCAGAAGTGGCAAAGAAAAGGAGAAGAGCTCCCCACTGCAGGGAGACCACGCTGTCCTTGGATCCCTCAGGGTACGTTCACATGTCCCCCTGCTCTTCTGTCACCGTATGTCCTAGTGAGGTGGAGAACAAGCTCCTTTGGGCAGGTGTCCAAGCTGTTCTCAGACTTCTGCTCTCAAGCCTGAGAAGGGAGGATTTTTTTCCTCTTTTTTTTTTTTCCCCCACCTCTTCAACCCCGTTCTTTGATCTGCTGTCAGTGAGTTCACATGACTCTGCTGTCAGTCTTCTCCTGGCTGAGCCCTGGAGAGCTGTGGGAACAGGATGTAACTGCTGAGTTTGTGCAGATAAAACTCTTTAACTTCTTTAATTCTGGATTGTTACAGGACTCTCCTTCAGGCTTCCTTTCTCCATCTCCCATTTTGAGGTTCAGCCCCTGCTTGCATAGAAGCCTGGAAGGGCTAAACCAGGAACTGGAGGAAGCATTTGTGAAGGAACAGGGAGATGAAGAGCTTTTGCGGGTAAGTGAAGGTCACAAGATTGCCCTGAATCTTCTGGGTGGTCTTGGAAATCCTTTCCTCTAAAGACACTGCCTGTATCTTTCTTGGCTATGGGGATGGTCTCTTGTGTCGAGTTTTAGTTTGTTCTGGGCATGTCACTGACTAAATTGGGTCAAGTGGCTGCTGGCTTCTGTCCCTAAAACTTGCTGGTGCTATGAAAGGTCAGCCAGTAGTAATCTCGGGATAGATGACACCTCATTGACAGTTTTAAGACACTTAGACTGGCATCCAGAGGCTACTTTGTACTGTCCAGATGTGGGAGAAGGGATCCCAGGTGGTTTATGAACTGAAGTGCATCACAGGACAGGGAAGGGCCGGTGTCCTGGTTGCAGAAGGCTGTCTTGCTCCTGTCTGTGTCTGGATCCAGCACCTCAAGCAACCACCATCTGGAGGTTCAACTGCTGTTAAACCTCTTCAGTGGTGACACAGGTTTCTTGTTCTGCTGAAACTTTACTTCCTCCCTAGATACTGGATGTCCCAGATGGCCACAGGGCGCCAGCACCTGCCCAGAGAAGCTCTGGAGATGTGTCCCTGACTCTGGAGCCCAGCAGTGGCAGCTGCAGCAGCCTTTCTCTTTCTCCTTCCCCTTCTGTGCCTCTCCACCTTTCTCCACACACCCCGGTGAGACTGGCAGCAGAAGAGCCTTCCTCTGTGGTGGACGAGGTGCAGCCAGATCCCAAGGAGAAAGGTAAACAGGGAGAGAAGAAGGGCTGGAGGTATTGTCACCTGCAGCCCTGGGGTCTAGAAGAGCATGTCAGTTGTTAAGAGTGTTTGTTGGATTCTTCTGAAAATATCTTTCCTTTCCTGCTAGAGGAGAGCAGCCCTTCACCAGTCCTGGCCTTTGCTTCTTCTCCTCGACCCAACCACAGCTACATGTTTAAACGGGAACCTCCTGAGGGGTGTGAGAAGGTCCGGGCCTTTGAAGAAGCTTTGTAAGTATGAGGAGTCGTTGGCAGAAGAGAACTGACGTGAGGTGGGTCCTATGGGAAGATGCTGGAGTGGGAGCAGCTGAGGATTCTCTTGCTGCAATTGCCACCCCTACTCTATCCTAACAGTAGGGACCAGCCTCTAGGAAAACACTTGGAACAAAAATGTGTCTGCTCAGGCCCTGGTGGGAAGAGCCAAAAGCTGAATTGTTCAGCCTTGGACACGCTCAGAAGGATCTTGTGATTCCTGGCAGTAGTTTTTTCTCAGCCAGCTGAGCCTCTTGAGAAGAAGAGGTGGTTCTGCTACAAATAAATGTGCTTTCAAAACACAACAGGCTCGTGGTGCTGCTCTGTAGCTGAAGGCCAGTTCCACCTCACAGAGGCAGTTCAGCTTTCAGTCGGGCTCTTTGAAGCTCACACAACTCCAGGTGTTTCCCCTGTGGCTGCTCGGTGCCCTTGGCAGTGTCTGTTCCTAATCGTGTCCTCTCTGTCTCTCTCCTTCAGCTCCCCCAGCCCTGATCAACCTTTTCAACCTTCCTGCCCAGATAAGAACAAAGTGCACTTCAACCCCACTGGTTCTGCCTTCTGCCCCGTCAGCCTGGTGAAACCTCTTTTCCCAAACGTGGGTTTCCTCTTCAGGGGTTTTCCAGCTTCTTCCAACCCTGGCACGGGCACGTTTACATCTTGCCAGCCCACGGCCACCACCACCCCGTTCCTGGGGATGCGGAAGGACGCTGCTGTAGATAACTTCAGCGAGGTGGCCAAGTCTCCTTCACTGAATTACGAACACTGGAAGCA
>NW_010300697.1:0-323 GCF_000700745.2 Antrostomus carolinensis | reverse complement strand
TGTGGGTGGTGTGAGCCTTTGGGAAAACCCAAGCCAGCAACAGCAGCTCTGGTTCCTCAGTGCTTCTCTGCCAGCCTGTGGAGACCAGTGCCTTGAAGGTGGGATGTGACAGCCAAGAGGCAGCTCTGGGATTAAGAACCACAGCAGATTTCCTGCGAGGATGATAGAAACTGTGAAGTACAGTGTGCCACGGGACTCCTCACTGCTGGAGAGGCTTGTTTCTCTGAGCCTCCCCTGTTCAAAGCACTTTTCCTGTGTCAAATTGTCTTTGTTTCCTGTGTGATTGTTTTGCTGGTGAAGAGCAGCCGGGTATTGCTGCGGGG
>NW_010300696.1:0-210 GCF_000700745.2 Antrostomus carolinensis | reverse complement strand
CTGCTGCCGTGCCAGGACTTACCTCGAAATCCAGATCAGAATATCGCAACCTCTTCCTCTGGCAGGGGAGGCGCAGGACCCGGAGCAGGGGGAGGAGATGGAAAGGAAAAGGGAAAGGTCTTTGCAGGTCTGGGATGTGGGGGAGCATCATGCCACCTCCAGGTCATGCCACTTGCAAGGGGACAGAGACAAGCCAGGGACATGGGGGAT
>NW_010300695.1:3576-5839 GCF_000700745.2 Antrostomus carolinensis | reverse complement strand
TGAAAAGCTAACGGCCCCAAATAAGCCCGGGTTCAAAGTCTGTGCCCTCTCCTCCCGCCATGCACATACCCTGTAAGGAAGCATTAGCTGCCCTTCTGCTTCCAGCCCTCCTTTTGCCTTCCCTTTGTGCAAGACTCTATTAGCTAAACATGCAGCAAGGAAGGGAGGATGCGAAGAAGCAGCCTGGGTAAAATAAGCTCTTCCACATGCAGCCAGGTAGGGAACAGCCGTGTCTGGGGGGGCCCGCTGTCAGGGAGGCTAGGCTGCCCCCCCCCTCCTCATACGCTCACCTTTACGATTTCTTCTCAGCCCTGAGATAAAGCTAGAATTTCGTCACCGTCCTCTGGAATTAAAGGTCTCCGCACACTTGTGGGTGTTTGATTTAAAAAAAAAAAAAAAAAAAAAAATCGTTTCCCTACCCTCAAGAAATAGTAATTTGCTTCCTCAGTCTATGCAGCTCCTCAGTCAACTGAAACCACTCGTTCAAGACAGCAACAATCCAGATATACTAGCAAGTCATAAAACTGAACAAAAGCCGACAAACCTTAGAGCACCATCGCTATATGGCCCAGACAAATTACGACCGTCTAGGTAATATTTAAATAGATTCCTAAAGTAATTGCAGGGGGTTTAGGCAACTATTCCTGTTGTAAAAGTTCTCGAAGACATAAAGTAGAACCTGAGGATAAACAGTCACAAAAAGAGGTAAAATTAAAAGGATTAATTCCACGGTTTTTTATTCTTCTATGAGAACATAAACATCGTCTTTTTCACGCACAGCAGCATTACAATATTAATTTATTCCGATTTAAGGTAAGAACTAGATTTAGCTAGAACTAACATTTATAATAACGATAGAATGCATTTGCTTAAAACAGTATCGGCATTTTAATAATAATAGACATTTATACATATCTGTATTTATAGCTTTTCCCCTTCTTTCTTTTTTTTTCTCTTTTAAAATTTTTTTCACCTATATGTTTCACCCTTTAATGCATGTAACTTCACAGTATAAAGGAAGACGAACATAATCTCCCTCTCAATCTTAGACTCTGGCTCAGAAAGTCCTTCTGATGTTCAGGATATATACTTTTCAGTGAAATTAGTGAGGAAAAAGTGACTACTTTCTTCTCAAGGGGGAATCTGTGTGTGCTTGTCGTGTTACCAATGGTAACGTTATTGATAGACAAAAAAAATCACTAATTCCACATATTTAAGCAAAACTACATTAAGTAAATATCTACAACCAGAAAGAGTGAGAGAAATTCAGAGGTAAGTGTCATAATTTAGTCCATGAACAACACGAACTCTTTTATACCTTTAAAGAGAAGATATTTCATTTTCCTGGCCAATTTTAAAGCTGTAATATTGACTTGTAAGGTAAAGCAAAAAAACCCAAAAACCGCTTTTAACACCCGTTGCCATTAAGCCCTTTTAACGGATGCCTGGATTTCATTATTGTAAGTCCTGCTTTTCCAGGGGAAAAGGGTGGAGGGGGAAAAAAAGGGAAAACAGAGGGGGGCAAAGCTCACAATATACAGAAATATGACAAGGCTTAAATTCTTCGATTCTGCAGCTACATATAGTCCAAGTTACACCGCTTATAATTTTAAAGAATGCGCCTTTAGCCTAGCTTGTTTACTTTTCAGAGAGAGATATGGGGGGAAGATATTTGCAGCTCCTGAAATGGCATTTCTGTGTTTCAAAGCTTAAAGGAACAAATCGGCCCTGGGGAAGGCTAAAGGAAGCGGGGAGGTTCACGCACGGCATTTTGTGCTTTAGCTTGGCTTTAGTAGCTCTTAAGAGGTTAAGGACATATTGAGAACGTCTTAAAATCGTTAATCCATACAGGTGCGGATGACTACAGCCTAGGAAAATGATACTGGCTCTTTAAACCATAAAGATGTGTTTATAGGTTCATCAAGAGAAATTAAAGTTGGCTGTGAGCTCCCGAATCCTATTCTCTCTGTTCATTTTCTTCAGTTTCATTCTGCGGTTCTGAAACCAGATTTTAACTTGTCTGTCTGTGAGGTGGACTGTGCGGCTGATCTCTAGGCGACGCTCACGAGTCAGGTACATATTGAATAGAAACTCCTTTTCCAGCTCGAGAGTTTGATGCTTGGTATAGGGGCACCGTTTCTTTCTGCCACTTTTTGCCGTGAGCCAGTTTGCTGCATTTTCTCCTTTTGAATTGCCTAGTTTTGAGAAAGTAAAAAAGGGACGTTACCAGCGGGTAGGAGGGCAAGAGCTGGGGGAGAGGGTG
>NW_010300695.1:1880-3442 GCF_000700745.2 Antrostomus carolinensis | reverse complement strand
CCTCTGCCCAAAAAGCTCCGGGCAGCCTCCGGCGCTGCAGCGTAGCTCGCTGGACAGTTCATCTCCCACCCCACAAAACAGGATTTTACCCTCTCCCTCTCGGCCTCTCCGAGCTCACTGTTACTGGGGGGCGGCTTGGTGAATGGCCTGGCGTCGGTTTTCTCCCTCTAGCCACCTGCTTCCAAAAAACCCCAAAGCCAGTGGATCTGAACTCAGTAAGTGTGCTCTGGAGGCAGAAAACAAGGTGAGCTGGGGAGCCGGAGCCTCCCCGCCTCCAGCCCCTGCCTTCCCGAGAACCTTCGCCCGAAACGGTTGATAAGGAGAGGGCCTTTCGGGGGAGAGAAAAAATAAATAAAATTTTTAAAATTCCCCCATTGCGGGTTTTTGATTTCTGTCAGTGAAACCGGCTGGGAAAGAGGTAATACTGATCCCTCGATGACTCGGAGCGGTTAGTGGTTTGGGGTTGGCTCTCTAGTAGTTTCCCGCTTTCTTTTTAATTTTGATCTTATTATTTTCCAACGGAGCGCCTGAAGGAATAACAGGGCGTCTGAAATGCAGCCGGAGAGAAGCGCCTGATAAGTGTGCCGCCCAGGGAAGGGGATGTTGGTTTTGCTTTATTTTTTGTTTTGGTGGGGTTTTTTTGTTTTGTTTTTTTTTTTTTTACCATGGGGACCCGAAAGGGAAATAAATAAGCAAATTAATAAATAACAACCCTGTTATCTAGTGTAGACGCTGAAGGATATTCGCTGTGCATTCATCAGTCTAATTTGATAGCAGTTCATAGATGGCACATTTCAGCGCGGCTGTTATTCCGAAAAGCATTCTGGATCGTAAAATATAACTTACCGCGTTAATAGGTTTATTTATTGGCACTGCCTATTGCTTATTTTGGATGCTTTACAAACATCTCTGTTATCTGGTAGGCACCTCCACATCACAGGGGAAAGATTGTTCTTGTTTTTCTATATGTTTAAGCAGCATGCAGGCTAAAGTTGCTTAGAGCGGAGGCTCTAAGGGTTTTAAACTATAAGATGGACATTAATTTTTACGGCAACCCCATGCCCGAATATTACAAAGTTCAGAAGGTCAGTCTGAGCAGAGCTTCTTGGCAGCCCCGTGGGGCTGCTGGGATCCTTCTTTCGTATCGCGATGCCACTATGATCCTCAACTGTCTTGTTTTTTCCTCTCTCTTTTTTTTTTTTTTTTAATCATCACCACCATCATCATCATCATCATCATCATCATCATTCGCTTACCTACGGGCTCTTTCTCGGGAGAGGCTTTGCTGCTCTCTGACGGAGCTGGAGAGAGCTCCTCTGCGGTGGAAGATGAAGCCTGAGTCTCGTCCTCCCTCTGGGAGACACACGCCAAGGGGCTGGGGGAGCGCTCCTCGTCCTCCTTCCTCCCCGCGTCCGGGACGGGAGGCAGAGATGGAGGCGTCTGGAAGCGGCCGGGGGGCTGCGGAGGGAAGGGGGCAGCCCCGGCCGGCCCCGCGCCGTAGCTCTTGGAGGTGCCATAAGCCTGGGAGAGGCGGAAGTAGCCCGGGACGGGGCCCCCGCCGG
>NW_010300695.1:0-1384 GCF_000700745.2 Antrostomus carolinensis | reverse complement strand
CATTGTTGTGGAATAATTTGGCGAAGGGAGCAGATAGCCCTTTCTGGCTGACATTTCTTGTGCAAAACATGCTGAATATGATTAGAGATACCCCCGCGCCACGGCAGACGCTTGCAGCCAATGGAAGCCCGGGCCTCCCCAGCAACCCCTCCCCGTCTGGTTTCGTATGCACCAAGCTGCTCTCAGGTCGACCTCTGAATTTGAGAGATAGATGTATATTAATGTGTAATATGGATTTCCATACACACAGGCGCACACGCTTCGCCCACATGGGCGAGTGCTGGGGAGCCGCGCTCCCGGGAAGGGAAGGAGCGGGCTTTGCTAGTACTGGCTCCAAGTACTGCTCCCCTCTTATCACACGCAACGCTATTAAATAGCCCGGCGTTCCTGATGTTTATTATACCTAGGCTGAAGTGGTGTCCAGATGAAGCTTTTACTATCACTCCTCTCTCCCCGCGGTGGGGCTTTCCGGCAGCAACGCCTGCTCACCTCCCTGCACAGGCTACGTGTCTCACGAAATTAATAAAGCCACGGCTAGCCCGGTGTTTTATGCTCAGACTCTGCTCATTTTATTTGATTGTCTCGTTTTTTAAGAAATAAAAGACGTGTTATTGTTTATCACGGATCATTGGAAACCGTAAAGGGGCTTGGTGCCTCTCGCGTTAAACTACTGAGGAAGGGGGCTGCTTCCAGCCTAACATCACCGCCACGACGCCAGACTGGGCTTAAATTTCCTGGAGATAAAATGCTCGCTGCTGCGCTGAAGAATCTCTTAGGGAGCAATGCCACTCGGGGAGGATTGATTGTGCGGTTGCGGCTCCTAATGTTTTAGTTAATGCTGGATTCTTCCCGAGGTCTGATTACCATTTAAAATATAAAGCCAGACACATGCCACAGAAAGAATCCAGACGCGAGCAGTTCAAATGGATCCTCGCAGGATGCTGCGCACCCTGTTTATTGATGTGTTTATATTTGCGCGATCATTTTTATATCTCCTCGTCCCCCCCGCCCCCCATTTGGGTCATTCACTTTTCCCATCTTCAAAAGCACCGTCTTTTTCACAAGCAATGTACTAAATAATAGAAAGTAGTCAGTAGATGAATCCTGAGATACTAGACAGCCCTGTCCAGTCGATATGTAATTGTGATGGAGGGAGCAGACAGATAGCAGACAGGCAGGGACGCAGACACAGAGACAGATAGATTTGCTAATGAATCGCTTAATGATGGCTTGCTTTCATTTCCATCATCTCTCGCTTATGCCATTTTGAAGTCGCCTCATTGCCTGGCCCGCGGAACTAAGGGTTCTTTAGTCCAAGGGGAGTCAGGGGCTGTCCAGGACTCGATGCCCATCCCTGAGGAGCAAAGCCCACTCCCCCACGCTG
>NW_010300694.1:2697-3094 GCF_000700745.2 Antrostomus carolinensis | reverse complement strand
GCCTGGCTTCAAGACCTAAAAAAGTAATGACACGGGGAAGAATTCTCGGCCCTTGAAAACGGGTAGATAGAGAGCTGAGCTGCCGACATGACGTGTAATGACGTCGCAAAAGATGACCGACTGCAAGATTCCATGACGTGATACCGATCTGTGTCGTAAACTTGTTATGTGAGAAAAGAGGTGACCAATCGCTGCCGCGCTAGCAAATATGAGAATTGGAAATCCGAGTGATGGCCCTCCGGATGTGTGCTGTGCTCCTGAAGCAAAAACAGTGACAAAGACCAACTCGTGAGGAAAGCCTAATGCTCAAAGATGACACTACACGAACTACACAACACCACAGACCCAGGCTAGAGCTGCCCTGCCCGTCACACCCTAATCTCAACTGAAAAATCAC
>NW_010300694.1:1235-2570 GCF_000700745.2 Antrostomus carolinensis | reverse complement strand
GTTGCCTTTACCTGCCCAAAGCAGACTAATCCTGGGTAGCCCTCTCCCCTACCCTAAATTTAAAGCCCCCTCGCTACAATTCCTCACAAAACCTTGTCCCTTCCTCCTAGACCACCCTTGCCCACTGCCTTAGTTCTTGAACTTAGCTTTCAGAGGGCCAGAATCCATCTTCAACAAAAGAATGTGTGGGTAACTGGAATGTTCCTGCAATAGCCAGCTTCCTCTTCAGCAGCTGAAAAAAAACCCAACCAAACAAACTAAAAACAGCAAAGAAGCACTGCCAGCAGTAAGTGTGTCACCAGCCGATGCCAGCCTCTTCCACAACAACCCCCTTCCCAGAAAGGCTGGGTGTGCTGCTCACTTGCTCATTCTAAACACAGATACTGGACTCGTTGCTTGAAATACCTAACACACCGACAGAAACAAAACTGAGGGTGTCCTTGCAACAAGCTACTAACCCCATATCCCTCCTTGCTGCTGTATTGGTTTACCACAAAACCTCATCTGAATCCAAAGTTGGCCTGGATGGTGTGAAACAAAAAACAACAAAGAAGCACTGCCAGCAGTAAGTGTGTCACCGGCCGATGCCAGTCTCTTCCACAACAACCCCCTTCCCAGAAAAGCTGGGCGTACTGCTCACTTGCTCATTCCAAACACAGATACTGGACTCGCTGTTGCTTGAAAAACCTAACACACCAACAGAAACAAAACTGAGGGTGTCCTTGCAATAAGCTGCTAACCCCATGCCCCTCCTTGCTGCTGTACTGTCTTACCACAAAACCTCATATGAATCCAAAGTTGGCCTAGATGGTGCATAGTAAATCAAAAGGTTTTATAACCTGAAGCTACAGCAGACACCTGCTACCAGAGAAGCCCGGGAGCACACTGAGCACTGCCAGCTGAGGCTGAGGCTCATATACTCCGGGCCCCACCCACCACCCTTCCCACAATCCCCTGGGAAAGGGGCAGGGCCAATCTCCAGAAGGGATAAAGGCAGCCCGAGGAGCAGCAGTGGGGGTTTGCAAGTGTTGTATCTTTATGTCCTGCAAAATGCCCAACAAAGAAAGCAACTCTTCCTGTAAAAGATAATGCCTGCTCTACTACTGTGTCTCCATCTATTCTGTCACCAACACAACCATGTAAGAACTTCAACTTAATTTTCCTGGGGTGGGGGGGACTATCAAAGGAGCAGGCAGATATATGGAAAAGCATTCCGAGGATAAACCTGCACGCACGTGAGGGTCTTGCGAGTTGCTGTGGGTCCCGGTGCCGTGTGCCGATGATGAGCTCCAGAGACGGCTGGGATGGTTCCTTCCTTGCTGCGGGTGGGCTGCC
>NW_010300694.1:0-1122 GCF_000700745.2 Antrostomus carolinensis | reverse complement strand
GCAAACATAAAAATAAAATTTAAAAAGTGAGAAAGTATGGGACAAATTGAAAAACAACAAGAAATAAAGACAGGGAGATCAAGAGAGGGATGCACAGAAAGAGAAACTAGAAAGGAGCAGGGTACAGGAAATGCAGAAAAAAAAATTAAAAATAGGGACAGCAAGAAAGACAACGGGAGAAAAACCAAGAAGTTCCAAAAGTGATGGGGTACAATTCACCCGGGTAAGAATTAAGAAAAAGCGATGGAGCTGGAGACAGAGACAGTCGCGTAACTACAAATTCACTGTTTTTTAACTAAGAAATAGCTAGATTTCTTTTTATGAGATAGAATAACCATGTTTTACTTACTGTGTGAGACGTGCTATGATAAATACGTTCATAATGTACCAATGTTTTCATTTGTCAGTGAAGGTCAAACAACTTCATATTTTGTAAGTCTAATAATGCAGAGTCTGTGGAGGGATGATGAATATTCAAATTA
Source organism: Antrostomus carolinensis (assembly GCF_000700745.2). Taxonomy (NCBI): domain Eukaryota; kingdom Metazoa; phylum Chordata; class Aves; order Caprimulgiformes; family Caprimulgidae; genus Antrostomus; species Antrostomus carolinensis. The sequence continues at coordinate 640 of NW_010300694.1, read as the reverse complement.
ATAAGCTAGATTAGCATTTAAATATATCAACAAGATATTCCATATCATATAATGGCATGTGCAATACATGACTGGGGTTCTCTCTCGCTCTCTGGCTCTTGCTTTTCCAGGACGGTGATTTTTGGAAAGTCGCTCCTCTGGGATCGTTATCGGAGACTGAACCGGGCTCTGTCGGAGGACGGCGAATAAATGTACTATGTGTAACTTAATGGCTTATCTTATTTCTGATAATTATTGTCCTGGTTTTTACCTAGGACAGAGCCAGGGTTCCTTTTAGAAGCCCGAATACTGCTGTCTTTTACTTTCACTGAGGGATTTGTTACAAGAGAAGTGCAGATAATGTACCGGTGTTTTCGTTGTGTTGCCAAATGTGAAGGACTTCCTGTCTTATTAGTCTATGAGCACGACATCTAAGAGGATGAAAAATATTTAAATGAATAATCTACATTGACGTTTGGATATGCCGATGAGATAGCCCGTATCGTGTAGTGTCATGTTCGTTATATTAATGAGGTCTCTTCCTCTTTTGGCCGTTTCTCTAACTTTGTCTCGGAATCTCGATCTCACGAGAGTGCGGTTACGCTTTGTGATATTCGATCCTACGGGATCGTAATGCGAAAACGGACCTGGCTCGGTCGGC
>NW_010300693.1:0-3299 GCF_000700745.2 Antrostomus carolinensis | reverse complement strand
AGAAAGTCAGTATATATGAATGGGAAGCTCAGAACTGTTTTTCAGTAGAGTTTGAAGGGCACAGACTGCAGCTTTTTGTATTCTCACCAACATTCATATTATAGCAGAACCTGTACACCTCAGCTGGGAGATGCAGGCTCTGCTGTGCTGGATGCTGCTGGCTTAACAGTTCCTGCTCAGAGGAAACTTTTAAGTCTAGAAGATACTCAAAAAAACCCTCACAAACTTAAAGTGTGGGTAGTCCTAGGCAGAGGGAGTAAAACAGGGCAATAAATTATAGGATGCCCAAACACTCCTAACAACAGGAACAATAGGATGCTTTATTTTGGGCTATTGAGTAACCACTTATTTTATTAGCATGTGAAAGTTAAAAATTGTATTCTCTCAGAACTGCTGGGTAAATGCATGGCAATTACTATGTAATTACAGAGGAAAAGTGCACCGTTTGTGCATGCTGAAGGAAAAGTGTTGCCAGGCAATCTAGAGATTGCAAGGTAATTTTAATGTAAGCATACATAATTGTTATGTAATTTGGGAGGCTCAATAACCATGCAGCTGCTTGAAGCTCGCAGTCATCCCAGCAGCAAATGCATCATTGCTGGTTGGGTTTTATTAAATTAGAAGTTGCAAACCGGATTCCTGTTGGAGCCCGTAAATCATTAATCCAGGCCAGTATGCTGCCCTCGGTGCAAACGCTCAGTGGTGAGCAGGAAAGGGATGCAAGGAGCCAAGCTGGTGGGAGACATGGGCTGATCTTTCAAATTACTGGTGGTGGCATGTGGTCTGTGGCCGCTGTGTCACTGGGGACTGGACTCCACTGGTTATTCCTGATGCTTGCCTGAGACGTAGGCTTCCTGCCAGAGGGCTGGCTCTGGGGTGAGGGTGTTCCCCTTGCACAGCCCACTACAGCTGTGTCCTCTGGCTCTTTCTTGGTGGAGCATTGTGGACAAATACAGAGGTTTGCTGCAAAAAGCAGCCTTCAGTTTTAAGCTCTGGATGGTGGTGTTTGCAGTTTCCTTGGGAGGGTGTTAAATCATTTCTTGGCTATAGGGGTGATGTGAGAGTAATACTGAGCAGACTCTGCAGTAGCACCATATGGATTGCTTTTGCCCTTGAATGGGAATGGGTTTCTGTTATTAATAAAGTATAATTCAGCATCAGCCTCAGCAAACAGAAGGATGTGACAGTGCATTGTGGAGTTTTATATGTCGAATTTTTAAATGGGCTTTTAACAACTTGGTATTAACTTGCTGGAGCTCTACAGTTTCCAGAAGGGAATGCAGTGAAAGGCACCTATTTTTTAAAAGGACCAAGGAACAATCTATTTTTCTAGCACTCCTATCTCTGCTCCCTCTTGGTCTTCCCTGGCTGTTAGATTAGGCAGCAGACAGTTCCCAGGCGTTTGATTCTGAATGAAAAGGAAAGCCTGTTTAGACATTGAACAGCCTGCGGTATCTAGAAACAAGGAGCATTTGTGAAATGAGTTGCATGTTGCGAAAAAAGCTGGTTTGTCCCACCCAAGGCAGCCAAGGGACTGAACAGAAATAAATGATGCGCTCTGCAAGGCTTTGCTAATGAGCAGTGATGGAGCAGGGAGACAGAATGGCAGGAGACCTCCGGAGAGCCCAGGCAGGGCTGTGTGCTGAACGCACAGACAGGAGCCAGCTGGCCAAGCAGCAGAGATCCTCCCCAAAATCAGCCCCTTTCTCCAGCCCCATCTACTGTGTACCACTGAGGATTCACTCCTGCCTGGACACCACTTTGATAGGAGTGCTGCAGGATCTCTGAGGCACAGCACAGCTTACAGCCGCGATGCTCCAGGACCTCGGCCCTGCCCCATACTGTCCCAAGCCGTGGGAGTACAGCCGAGCAGTGAGATCCTCTTGGGGGACAATGTGTCTGCTCACAGCAGTGATGACACTTGGAGTCTGGGCTTTCTGTAAGTTTTTTGCAGTTATTGAAGTCATTTGACTCTGACGATCACGAGCTTGGTTCTGCAGGGATGCTGACCCCAGTTCAGAGGCAAATAAGCCTGTGCTTTTTTTTAATACCATTCCCATGTCACCTGCTAAACAACCATCACAGAGATGGATGTTCAATATGTGCCGAAGCAGTGTCCTAAATGGGCATGTTTTGTGACCTGGAAGTACAAGCTAGCTGCTCATTCCCTGGACAGTCAGCACCCTGAGTGTTTGCAGGCTTGAAGGCATCTGGATGGCAGAGTACCACCAGGCAGCTGTGAGACTGAAGACATGCTGTCTTGTTGTCTGGGGCCAAGGATGAGAAAACTTTGTTTGTGGTACTGTTGAAGTTATGGGAGAAGTAGGTGCAGACCACTTGAAACTGTTGAAAGGATGTGAGTAATCCAGGTGTGCTGGTGGGGAGGCTTTCAGAGAGTCCATCCTGGGACAGGATCTGCTGTAAGGACCAGCTGCAAGGTCATGGGCAGCTGTTGGATGTCTTTTTCAGCCCATTGGGAAGGTGTGAAAGCAGGAGAAGCAGGCAGCCCCCAGCATGACACACTCCACATCCTTGTTGATCTGTTCCAAAATCAGGAAAGAGTCTAGACATGATTTCCCTTGTTTCTGAACACCACAGGGCTTTAGGATTTGACTAAATCCAACTTTGGGTGTGCCTGGTCAGGCTTTCTAACACAAGTTATGATGAAAATATGGTACTATGCCTTTACTTGTGGTACTTGTTTCGTTCACAGAGTGGCTGTAAGGTTTAGGAAACATATTTCTAATGTGCTTTGAGATCTTTGCCTAGACAATGCTCTAGAAATCCATGGAATTGTTATTCAGATGCAAATAGGCCTGAAATACTGTTACTGTTCTACTGAAGTGAAGGATGGGTCTAATAAAACCAAATTTAACAGAGCGCTGCAGAATCAGACTTTCTCCTAAGGGCTCTGTAATATCTTACACTGTTTCATTTTCATTATGAAGCATTGATCTGTTCTTTGAATTGAGTCTGTCAGCACGGAAAGTGCAGAGCATCTTGGAAGCCAGGGAAGTCGTTTCAGTGAGCTGCTGACCTCTGTTTTAAGAACAAAATCCTTCCTAGGTAAAAGCAATGCTTGGAACCATTTTGTCAGTTTGCCAATGTAGTTTCAGTGAAGTGCTCTGCTTTGGCCAGCTCAGCACTGATGGGAGGGATGCAGACAGGTACATTTGCACAGGAATTAACAGGGTTTTTTGGCTGTTGATGTCCCCTTTGTGTGTGGCACATGGGGCCTGGGAGGAGAACACCGATGTGATGGTCCTTCCCAAGGCTGTGTGCATCCAGCAGCTGTGTCC
>NW_010300692.1:5410-9751 GCF_000700745.2 Antrostomus carolinensis | reverse complement strand
TTAAACAACTTTGTATTTACAAGAGGTTGCTTTCCTCTGCCATCTCTGCATTCATCTCATAGTGATGCTTCATGTTGTTGTGTAGCTGCCTTTTAGTGGTCAATGAAAAAATGCATATACATCTCCTGCAGGTCTCTTGGGCCTTCTGACATGAAAAGAACTGGAAAGAAAAGAGAAAAGGAATGACCTTTTTTTTTCTCAGTTGGGTGATGAGTTTCAGAGAGCAAGGAAACCCTCTTCTCTTTCACACCCAAGAGTGACTCTGAAGGACTGGTATTAATAAACCTTCCTTTGATTTTTTTTTTTCTTTTTTTCCTTGAAGTAAATATGTCAAGAGATGTCAGAATCAGGGAATTTGGCAAGATTGGCTAGTCATCTTGAGAGAGAGATTGTTTTCTATTATTATTTCCCCTCCCCTGGGGAAAAACATCTTTGCGTCACCAGTAACAGCTGCATTTAACCAACATTTCAAAAGGAGATCATGGGCTGATTCTGATTAGGGCAACATCTGAGCAGATGTAACCAGAGGAACTTTTAAGAAACCATGCATTAGAAAGCATGTCTGTCTGGGACTATCTGTCTATATATATATATATATATGTCTGCATTGCTATCTCTAGAAATAGACCTATATCTAGATAGCTATATACGCAGACACACACCTAAATAAACACCCATGCCCACACACACACACACACATATATATATATATATGTCCACGTATGTTTGTTTAGGTGTGTAGTCTTTCTCATTTTAGCCACTGTAAGATAATTATAGGCTTGACCAAAACAGCAAACAGAGGGCCCCAGAGAAAGTTTGTGTCTTTTGCTATTTTTTTTTCTCTGCAAAAAAAAATTTGTACAAAATAGACACAGACCAGGACGGAAACCACTTTCTGAAATTAGTAAAGTATGTTAAAGCCATCAGAGCCAGGAGAATTAACAGCTCGTAACTGCCCAGTGAGCAATTGCTCTTGGGCTGTTTTCTAAAGGAAAATTAGCACTGCTGAAGGACGCTGGATTGACAGCCCTGAAGATTGATGTCCTCTCTTTAGCCAGGAGAACAAGTAGGCTGGAGCTAGCTATTGAAAGCGTGTTTTCCCAAATATTTTGCAGAATGATCAAGTTTGGGACAGTCATAGAATCACAGAATCATAGAATGGTTTGGGTTGGAAGGGACCTTAAAGACCATCTCGTTCCAACCACCCTGCCAGCAGCAGGGACATCTTCCACTAGACCAGGTTGCTCAAAGCCTCATCCAACCTGGCCTTCAACACTTCCAGTGAGGGAGCATTCACAGTCTGTAGAAGACAACTCTTTAGCAAGGGGTAGGAAGAAGTTTTGTGGAAAGGTATCTTAGCAGCATGTCATGGGAGGAGAAGACAGTTTTCTTTGTGCCTTTGGGCAGTCACTACACTGCACGCTGCATATATTCTCTCATATTCTGCTTTTAAGATAACCCTCCACCAGTGCAGCAGAGATGGTGAAAAATCTTGTTCTCCCACTCCTTACCCAGGAGATGTACATGAGCATCCCCCATCCCAATTGCACCCTGGATCTTCAGAAAGTCTCCTTGCCTCAGAACAGATAAGCTGAGAGGTTTGTGACTTCACACCCCAGCACCCTGACCAGACAGCTCTGCTTGGTTTATTTTCCATCTGGTGTTTAAAGAGAGACAGTAAGACAAGGGAAGGAAGGGGAATGGATTGGCAGGTGTTCACTCTTTGAGGAAAGCAGTGTGGATAGACACTAGCTGGTTATCTGCTGAGTGTTTCACATCGCTGAATGACAACCTGCTGAACGTTGGGAGAGGGTATACAGCACTGTGACATAGCCATTAGATGACAGACACATAGATATATATATTTACATACATATTTATTCTATATTTCACAGAAACACTGAATGATTGAGGTTGGAAAGGACCTCTGAAGGTCATCTAGTTCAACCACACTGCTCAAGCAAGGACTCCTAGAGCACATGAACCAGGATTTTGTCTAGATGGTTTTTTAATATCTCCAGGGAAGGAGATTCCACAACCTCTCTGGGCAACCTATTCCAGTGCTCAGTCACCTTCACAGTAAAGTTCTTCTTTATGTTCAGGTGGAACTTCCTGTGCTGCAGTTCATGCCCCTTCCCTCTCGTCCTATTGTTGGGTGCCAATAAGAAGACTCTGGCCCCGACCTCTAGACACTCTCCCTTTAGATATTTATAAACATTAATCAGATCCTCTCTGAGTTGTCTTTTCTCCAGGCTGAACAGGCTCAGCTCCCTCAGCCTTTCCTCATATGAAAGATGCTCCAGTCATTTAATCATCTTAGTCATCCTTCACTGGACATGCTCCAGGAGTTCCATGTCTTTCCTGTACTGGGGAGCCCAGAACTGGCCTGTTCTTACACCCTTCCCTAAGCATCAGTTTCTGGGCATGTGGGAGACAGGGAGTAGGGCCAAAAGGACCTTTGATCTGGCCCGGATTGGCCATTCTCCTTACAGCTTTCTTAGGTTCCCTTAAAAACAGGAGTGAGGTTGACCTGTATTCTTGGAGCTCCTCAATCTTTGGATAAAACGTGTCACACATAGGAAGTCCTGATGTTTCTCTGGCATTAGTAGGCAGCTTTTTAGGCAATTTATCTCAAAAAATCATAGTAGCTCTTTGATTATAGACCTCTTCCCTTTCACACAGCCAGCCAATAGCAGCACCTTCAACACGGTCATTTTTCTGATCACCTTTTCAGACATTGGCAGGAGTAAGGGTATATTTTGTTCAATAAGAGGAAATTTCCTTCATTCCCATCTCCTCAAAAACAACACTAAAGCCAAACGTGTCTCTTTTTTTTTTTAAAAAAAAAGCAGGTCAAACCCATCCTGTTTTCAAGGATGAGCTTAAGGGTAAATGTGACATCTACTGAAATCATGGGGAAGGGGAATGAATATGAGCCAGCAACTTGGGAGGTTAGTTCAGCTTGGAAACCACCAGCCTAGCAAGATGGACCATCCTAAGATCTAACCTCAGCCCACCAATCCTGTCTTCATCTGCTACTGCTTGTTTTTATTGTGGTGGTTTTATTGCTTCTAGGGAAATCAGAGAGGCCTCGAGAATCCATCACATACCAAACACAATGGGAAAGGCACAGCATGTCGTAGGGCTTTATCTAAATTCCATTGTTCAAACCAAAAATCATCTATGCTTGGCCTTTGTTCTTGGAGCTCTCTGGGGTCCTTTTAAAAGCAAAGAACTTTGTGTAGCCTCAAACTGATGGCGTAAAATATGTTTACATAGTTTATACTGAGTTTTGCAGATTAAATACCATCAAAGTGTCATATATTTGCACCATGAAAGAAGAGTAGATGTTTTAAAGTACATGTAGGAATTTTTTTTTTTAAAAAAAGCACCATTGAGATGTCTTCTTCATTCTTGCAAGCAACCCTGTCATGTAATCCTCAATTCATGCCTGTAGGTTAGGTCTGGTAGGTTCCTGGAGATGCTGTAGCACCTTTTAATACGATGCTACTGATTGATAATAGTTTATGCCAAAGTCTGCTGGGAAAGTCTGATGGTTTAGAACAGTAACATCATAATACTTCACATGAAAACATAAGGGTTCTCACAACACAAGACACAGGGTCAGATGTAGTCTCTTTGCACCTCATATTTAACCATTGTTCCACCACCTGGGAAGGTGATGGAATGACTTATCCTTGGTGTCATCTCAAGGCATATCAAGGATAAGAGGGTCATTAGGGGCAGTCAACACGGCTTCACCAAGGGGAAGTCGTGTTTGACCAACCTCATAGACTTTTGTGAAGACATAACCAGGTGGCTAGATGATGGTAGAGCAGTGGATGTGGTCTATCTTGATTTTAGTCAGGCATTTGACACAGTCTCCCACAGCATCCTCGCTGCTAAACGAAGGAAGTGTGGACTCGATGATCAGGTAGTGAGATGGACTGTGAACTGGCTGATGGGAAGAAGCCAGAGAGTTGTGGTCAATGGGGCAGAGTCTAGTTGGAGGCCGGTATCTAGTGGGGTCCCTCAAGGGTCGATACTGGGACCAGTACTATTCAATATATTCATCAATGACCTGGATGAGGGAGCAGAGTGACTGTCAGCAAGTTTGCTGATGATACAAAGCTGGGAGGAGTGGCTGACACGCCAGAGGCTGTGCTGCCATCCAGCGAGACCTGGACAGGTTGGAGAAATGGGCAGGGAAAAACTTAACGAAATATAATAAGGGCAAGTGTAGGGTGTTGCATCTGGGTAGGAACAATCCCAGGTTCCAGTATAAGTTGGGGAATGATCTATGAAAGAGCAGTGTAGGGGAAAGGGATCTGGGAGTCCTGG
>NW_010300692.1:0-5245 GCF_000700745.2 Antrostomus carolinensis | reverse complement strand
ACTGCTTGAGAGAGTCCAGCACAGAGCCACCAAGATGATGAAGAGAGTGGAGCATCTCCCTTATGAGGAAAGGCTGAGGGAGCTGGGGCTCTAACTTGGAGAAGAGGAGATTGAGGGGTGACCTCATTAAAGTTTATAAATATATAAAGGGTGAGTGTCACGAGGATGGAGCTAGACTCTTCTTGATGACAACCAATGATAAGACAAGGAGCAATGGTTGTAAGCTGGAACACAGGAGGTTCTGTTTAAACTTGAGAAGAAACTTCTTTACGGTGAGGGTAACAGAGCCCTGGGACAGGCTGCCCAGGGAGGTTGTGGAGTCTCCTTCTCTGGAGACATTCAAAACCCACCTGGACGCCTTCCTGTGTGATCTCATTTAGGTTCCTGCTCCAGCAGGGGGATTAGACTGGATGATCTTTCGAGGTCCCTTCCAGTCCTTGACATTCTGTGATTCTGTGATTGTTGGCCCATAGTAGATGCTTAAGGACAGTTTATGAAGGCTGGCAAGCAAAGACTCTTCCTGTCCCTCCTTATAGCCTTCCAAGAGCCTGAAGTTGTGGGGCATTCTCAGCATGTAGTAGCACAGGATCTGGAGAACTGTTTTCTATTAATGTGAACAGCATATTTGGGTCACGTTTTGTCTGTGGCTTCCTGGATGTTCTATGGCTATGAATACAGTAGATAAACTGGACATGATGTAGAAAAGCACTACCTCTCATGAATGCAGCTATGGGGACCCCAAAGAGCTCTGTTGGCTTCTGAGACGTGGGTCTACTCCTACCTTTCTCATTTTTCCTTTTTCCTTTTCTTTTCATAGACTGTCCTATAAAGGTTAACAATTCTGCAGCTCTACTGACTGCACTTAAGGGGTCCAATTTAATTGCCTACACTTAGACACCTGTCACCACTGGAGATACTTTACAACCTGTAGTATTGGCACAAGGCTGGCAGATACCTATGAGACCCATGCTCTTCTGGAACAGCATCTGAGCTCCACATGGATACCTACAGGCATCTCAATGCTTAGTGCTTATATGTAGGCAATGCCAACGGTGTGCCCTGGCTGCCAAGAGGGCCAACTATGTCCTGGGGTGCATACAGCACTGCACTGCGAGCCGGGCCAGGGAGGGGATCATCCCACTCTGCTCTGCACTGGGGTGGCCTCACCTCCAGTACTGGGGGTAGTTTTAGGTGCCACAGGATAAAAAGGATCTAAAGCTGCTGGAGGGTGTCCCTCCTCTGGACACAAAATTGGGGAAGGGTTTAGAGAAGAAGCTGTATGAGGAGAGGTTGAAGTCACTTGGTTTGTTCAGCCTGGAGAAAAGGAGAGGAGACCTCATTGTGGTCCAGAACTTCCCAAGGGGAAGAGGAGGGGCAGGTGCTGATCTCTTCTTTCTGGCCACCAATGCCAGGAGTAGGGGAAGTTTAGGTTGGCCATGAGGAAAAGGTTCTCGAGGCAGAGGGTGGTGGAGCACTGGAACAGGCTCCCCAGGGAGGTGCTCATGGCACCAAGCCTGATAAGATTCCAGAAGCATTTGGCCAAGGCCCTCAGACATAGTCTGAATCTTGGGATGGGCCTGTGCTAGGGCAAGAGTTGGACTGGATGATCCTTGTGGGTCCCTTCCAACTCACAACATTCTATGATTCTATGAGTCTATGTCTCCTTGTTGACTATCATGTGAACATAGACACTCAACACACACGGAGATACACATTTTGACATCTAAATCAAGGTGTTTTAGTCTGAGAGCTGACCCCAGTCTCTATCCAGATGATGGGGATCTGGTGCCTGTCACCTCTATAGATGAGGGGAACAGAATTCAGTAGCAAAAAGTCATGTTCAACACTCAATAATTTCCCAGATCAGTGACAGTTTTGTGCCTTTTGTAAATGTCCCTTCTCCTTGTCATTAAGGTTTTTTTAGTCACATCTTTTATTTTTTAAAAAAGAGAAGAAAAGCAGTGACTAGAGCTAGTGACAGAGCCCTTCTGGCATTGCTTTTCATTCAGAGCAGTAATATGCTTCCCCTGCTCATTTCAAACATGTCATTAGCAACATCTGAATCAGCAGCTTTGAGAAACTTTGCAGATACTTGATCTGGAAAACCCTTACATATGCTTCCATCCTCCTATATTGTTAATCCCACCCTTCAGCGTAGCCTGCCAACCGCTCAAGATCACTGGATCCATTTCAACTTCATGACCTAAATGTTGCAGAGTCTTGCCATTGTCTCAAAAAAGGGGAAAGAAACTTGGAGAAAGTTGGATACAACGATACTCAGAATGAGGTTTGCCACCAGTCATCTAGAAAATACCTCTCAGTCACTCACGTCCCTCTCTGTGACACTGCAAGGAGACAGGACACACAAAGCCCTGAACATTTCATCCAGATGCTGAAACATGGGTTATGTTTACGCCCAAGGCCAATGAGATGTTCTAGGTTACACAAGACAACTGCATGGGAACTGTAGATACAACATGTAACCTACAGGAAACTTATTCCCTTCTGTAAAAGCAGCTTGAGACCAGACAGGACACTTGGGTGTCTAAAACGATATGAGATACATGGAAGGACAACTGAAGTGAGTTCTAAGGGTCACGAGACCTCTAACCCAAGACTCAAATGGATAGGACTTGCTATATAAATGTAAACACCTCTATTTGAGCTAGTCAACCTGATCTCCTCTTGTGACAACTCAGTCAATGCAGCTAAAGGCTGAAGGCACCATCCTGTGGTTTAAAAAGGTGAATTGCAACCTAAAGCACCTCTTCTTGCTACTGGAACTTCAGGTAGCCAGCTCTGATGGAGCCATCCACACCATAAACATCTAAATTAGACAACCACAACCACAATGACAAATGCGATGTAGCCACAATAGAGTTGGAGGGAGCAGAAATGCCCTTCACCCAGATTGTCCTACAGCTGGCTGCAATGCAAGGTTGAAGCACAGCCATGGTTTCGCAATGGATGGGGCCTCAAAACCCCATGCCTGGTGCTCTGATGTAGCTCTGAGATGTCCTGCAGAGGAAATCAGTTTTTCCTCTGGATTCAGATCAATGCAAATTATCTTCTTATTGGTGGAAGTGGACAAATTAGGAGTCAGGTTAAGCCCTGAGGACAGTATAAAACTGTAACAGCCAACTGCTCTGAGGGTCACACACCTGGAAGATGTCCAAACCACAAGGAGCAGGGAATGTGGGAGGGGGTCACATCCAGCCTGTGGATGCCCATGGTGACTAGGTTTTGTTTGTTTTGTTTTTTCCATACACTGAGTTCATGCAGAAGCCATCTCCAGCTCTATTTTGTTTTCCTGTTCTACCAAAGCCACCTGGATGCTGTGAAGTTTCTACCTTGAGGTCAGGCTGGTAGAAAGCTGAGATGCAACGTGGGGCAGAGATGAAGTCTCCCACCAAAGCAAGAGGAAGGGGGAAAGGGAGATCTTGTTACAGCACACAATACATCTGAAATAGTCATTACATTTTTTGCAGCTCAGTCTATTGTCTCTGAGTTATGGTTGGAGTGAGGTTGGGAGGGTAGGATCAGGTGGGTTAGCTTGCTGCAGACAGATCATTTCACCTAGCCAGGTGAAAGATAGATGGCTGTGGTTTGCTGGAGCTTTGCAATGTGTGACCAGAGAGGATGAGGGAAAGGAAGTGTCCTGAGGCTGTGCATGGCTTGAGACCACCACAGAGCATGACCTAGAGAGGATGCATGGTGTATGACTTGATGGGAAGTCATTTCACCAAGCCCAAAACCACCTCAGCTACATCAGGGGGGCTTCATCCTGTCCAGCACTCTCCAGAAGCAACCATGACTGGCTTAGCCATGTGAAGGGAAGGCCTCCAGAGTATCCTTCTGCAAGCCTTGCTGGCAGGGGAAGAGGACAAGTTGGGTACTCCTTAGGGAGATGTCAGATGCAAGAGGCACAGAAAAGCTGTAAGAGACAGGAAGAAAGGGGGGACCATATCCATCCCACACCTTCCTGACCATCACTGGTCATCCAGTGACCTGTTGGAAGATGCAACCCACCCTTCAAAAATCCATGAGACCTTGGTTTGAAAGGTGTGATAATCTAACCAGTGCCATTTAACTCCAGAGATTTTTGAAGGGTGGGTTGCCTCTTCCAACAGGTCACTGGATGACCAGTGATGGTCACTCTGTCTTCAGAGTGGATTTATAAGAGACTTTAGGTAGAGTACCTGCAGTAGCAGGGTGGTCTAGTAGGTACTACACTGCCTTGAGACTATGGAGGTCCAGGTTGTGTCCATGGCTTGGCCATGAATGACCTTTGCGGTCTTCTGTGAATTATTTAAACTCCCATCCATCTCAGCTCCAAAAAGAGGGTTCTCAGACCATGGAGGTGGTTGTTTCAGCTGGCAGATGACTCAATATTTTGTTACCTGGAGGACCTTCCCTGATTCAGCATAGCAGTTTCCACTGAGCTGGGACCTCCCTTGTGCTAGGAGATGAGTGAGACCTGGAATTGCCTCCAGAGCTTTTTTTTTCCCCTCGTGGGTAAATCTAGGTCTCACCATTCCTGAGGACAAACAATCCTGACAACTAGCAAGAAAGAGCTGCCCTCCCAAGGTCGGCTCTGTACAACCTTTTGGAGAACCTCAACCTTTTGCTCTTGAGTCTTTCCCCAAGTACCTAAGCACCCCATCCAAAAAAATCACCTTCCCTGAAGGCTACCCATCATGACAATGGGTAAGATTTGTGGCACCTATGTCTCTAAGCAAGCACACCAGTGTGCATACATGCATGGTGTACGTCTTGGCAGTTCTGACTCAACATCCTTTCAAAAAGAGGCCCTGTGGTTAATCAGAGGAATTAACCACAAGCCTTGGAAAATGTCCTGCCAGCCAATCAGCACGACCTTCCCAAGACCACTGCTGCTACAATGGTGGTGTTGTCCCATAGGAACATGGATCTTTCCAGTTAAATTTCTGAATGGGGCTCAAGGATGCTTTTGTTCAGCTGGACATATTAACACCTCACAACTGTTGAATTACTGAGAATCCTAAACTTGGAGCAGGATTTTTTATTATTTTAATTTTTATTTTTTTAATTTTCACCATGGAGGCAAATGTTTTCTAGTTCAAAAAAGATTCCAACATGGCAATGGGAAAAGTGCACCAGGCTTTGAAAGAAAAGAGATTTTTTTTTTTCCCCCTAAAGCTCTAAAATCTGCTCACATGGGTTTTCTAGTTCCTGCTACACCCACAGATATATATATATATATATA
>NW_010300691.1:36804-48357 GCF_000700745.2 Antrostomus carolinensis | reverse complement strand
GTCTGGTGCTGTGAGGGTGGGTGGGGATGGGAGTGGGTGTCACATCGATGGCTCGGTGCTGAGCGAGTTTCGGCTTTGAAACGAGAGGGAAAATGTTCTTTTGTCTCTGGGAAGCTGGACTCATTGCTGGGCTCTGTCTCCTCTCTGGATTTTTTTTTCTTCTCCTTTCCTGATCCAGATATCGACATTAAGTCCATACTGCAGGGCTTGATGGGTTGGGTTTTTTTTGTCTGTAGCAAGATGTGCTTCTGAAGAAGGGCCAACTGGGTCGGGCTGTGCATGGTAGAGCAGATGGAGTAGGTCTCTGCCCCTCACATCTCCCCACACAAACCAGCAAATGGTCCCTTTGGGGAGCATCCAGGGATGGAGGCAGAGGCACACTGTGGGTGTTATCAGCACCGGGGTATGTAGCCAGGCTGCAGCGGCGTTTGGGAAGTGCTGGGAGACAAAGCACTGTGTCAGCACCGTCTGGTATTTGCTGCTCTGTTGAGTGTTGGTCTCATAGGCCTGTAAACCACATTTCAGAAATTCATCCTGCTGGAATGGATGTCAAGTTTCACCAGCCCATCCGTTAGTGTTGGCTGGAACCGTTTCCTTGAGGGTGACTTGCAATTTGAGAAGAATTGGTCTGTGTGTGGGCAGGGATATATTTGGGGTGCCTGGCCAGGCTTCTTGCCCTTAGCCTCTGCCCTGCTGCCTGCTCGGCAGCGTTGTTCCACCCAGCAGTGCTCCAGGAGAGCCCCTTTAATCAGCACAGGTCAGTCCTGCCCCGTCATCGCCGGGGAGGTGATGCTTTAAACATGGTGCAGCTGCCTGTTCTTTAACTTGGGCCCAAGATTTGGCATTTTAAGAAATTACCTGCCTGCTGTCGTAGCCTGCCAGAGCGAGGAAGGAAACAGTCTGCATCAAACAGCTGTGTCCTCACAAAAAGCTGTCACTGTCCCTGCCTGAAGTTACTGAGAGTGCAGGACTTGAAAAGCTGGGCTCTGAGACAAGCCACAAGTTAAACCGTTAGCACCAGAGAAGCTGGGCTGGAACCAGTTTGTCATCTCAGGAGCACTCATATGTGGGGCCTGCCTTCAATGAAGGGAAAACCTGGGTGTTTCAGGAGATGCTCTTAGGATAGGTATGGACTGGATTATCTACTGAGGCCAAGGTTGGTATGTGTTCCTCTTCTGATTTGGCTTCCTGCTGCCTCTAGCCTTGGAGGCTGCTGTAATTTACTCCAGCAAGTAGCAGTTCCTGGTGCGTTTCCTCTTTTTTTTTTGGTGCCATTTGTGCTTTTGCTCTGGCAGAAGAAATGATGAAGAACCCAAAGAGGAATTTTCCAGTGTTAGGGGTAAGGGCACGCATGCCACTTCTTCTTCCCTTGTGTTACTGGGTGATTAAAATGGCTAAGGGCATGGTTTCCACCTCCTGATTGAGGTTACTGTTCTTATTTATCAAAGTACCTTCTCTATCCATGAAACTCAGGGAAATTAATACATTCTTCTGGGGGAGAGGGTAATGATTTAGTGAGGACAAGAGATAATACATAAAGCAAGTTCCATCCCTAGATACATGGAGTTGATCCCACTTTGCAGAGTGTATACAATGCATGGCAAGGCTGATACACTTTTAAAGCTCTGGGAAAGCCCAGGTGTAGGTCACTAGACCTGAACATGGCCTGTTGCTAACCTACATTAGACACTAGTATGCACTTACTTATAGAGATAGCTATAGGCATTTATTTTTTTTCATAAATATAATTTATAAATACCTCATTACCCGTTTCCTTCTCTGTCTCCCAAGGGGTCTGAGCACAAGAACAACCAAGGAAGTTGCTGACATGGGGTGGGAAAGCGTGTTTTCTGTGGCTCTATTGCTGTTAGCCAGCCAACAATCTCTGGCTGTTGTTCTTTTATCGCTGTTCTTGTGATATTTACTGTAGAATTTCAGGTCTGGTTTGCCTGGGAGAGCACCTTGGCTGATAGTGCTGGTGATGTTGGATCCCAGCAAGGCTGGAGCTTTGTTTTACTGATCACTGTTCTAAAACAACCAAGTTAAGTAAGTTGCTGAATAAAGAAGACAGACTGTCCAAGATCACCACAGAAGCCCAGGTTAGAGAGAGGAATTGGACTTGGTCTTCCTGAGTCCTTCTCTAGTCCTGCCTTCTCCATGTGGCCATCCTTCCTGTCCCACGTGAAAGCTCTTCTCTCTGTGGCTGATACTGACAGAAACACAGAAGTCTGTCAGTGCATCAGTGTACAAAGTCTCTTTCTGCTGTACCACCATGCTCTCAGAGCGTTACCCCCTGCTCTGCTGAGAGGACCCTGTGTGCTTTGTTTTGTGTCTTGTGTACTTTGTTGAACTGTGATGCTAAACAGGACAAAGCAAATTCACTATCCTCAGAATTGGATTTAATTTCTTGCTTTTTTTTATTGTAGTGCTGTAGCTGTCAGTGGAAAAATGACTTCATTGCCTGTGACTCCGAGTCTGGCACCTTAAACAGATACTTACTGCTATTCCTGAAAAAAATCCCAAAGAAACCCCATTTAAAAAAAAAAAATAAAAAACCCACAATATTTCTTCATCAGACTTTTTTGAGCTCATTCCCATGCAGTGGCATGTTTTTTGTTATCTCCTTGTAAATGAGTGAACCATAACCATGGTTATTTTGGATGCAGCATAAGCAAAGAAAGGTGTGTGAAGAAATAAAACCAAGTGTTGTCTTATTTTGTTGTCACAGTTTAAATTTTTTTACTTCAGTATGATGGAATAAAATATGGTGCCGACTTGAATAGGTACTGGAATAAAGTGGTACTTTCCTTTTAGTGATATTTTACTTTGCTGGTGTGTATTCACCTGGGTATTTTTAGGGAAATGTGGCACTAAGATGGGTGAAATGTCCTGCTGAGGATTCTGAGCCAGCCATGAAGTCCCCATCTCCCCAGCCCTCTCTGTGCTGAAGCACAAAGGGAATCTGAAGTTTGCTTGGTTTATTTTGAGAGTTAATGTTCTGAACTCTGACTCCCTTGATAATTCCAGTTGTGCCTGGGAAAGCCAAATGATTATTTTTGAAAAATATTTATACTCTGTATCTATAAAGTAAACACTTCAGAAAGACTTCCCAAACCCTTTGATGTGTTGGATATTCAGAGAGATAGTGATGTCTAATAGAGTCAGGCAACTATTCGTCTCTGCCAGTGTGTTCTGAGTAATCTTGGGGGGAGAAAAATGAAATCTTTTCCTGCTCTGTATCTCTTTCTCCCAGGTACAAAATGGGTAATGCAACTCTGACCTCCTTTGAGGTCTGTGAATGAAATGCTGGGTGGATATTGCATATTTGGATCTTGGAACTCTTTAATCACTTTCTGGTGCTTTTTCAATCCTTTTCCTATGCTTCCCCACACAGTTCCTTTAAAAAGATAATGCAAATAGAATTGTATTGCTCGTGCAGAGCTCTTGGTCAAAATTAATCCTGTTTTATTTTGGTGAATAACTGAGGTTAGTAAAGGCTACATGGAGATCGGTTACACTGAAAGGACTTCATAAAAATCTGGGGTGGCAGAAACTTCAAGAGGTCATCTGATCCATCTGTCTCCATCTTCATCTCTGTCATTTAAGGCAGAAGCTTGAAGATTTTTAATTTTTTTAAAAGAATAATGTGGGCAATGAGGTGGTTTCTACAGCCTCTCTTGGACAGTCTGTCTCGGTTCGAACTAATGTTGTAGTTCAAACTGCATAGTGTGTGTCTTCCCTTTTGTTTTATTTGTTGTCATTGTCACTTTGTGTGTCTGCCTATTATCGTACAAAGGACAAGTGAAAAACCAGCACAGTTTCTTTGGCAGCATGAACTTCTTCTGCAGCACATCCTCTGGAGGAGCAGAGGAAGGCTTCCAAACCAAGGCACCGTCTTCTGGTGTAGTCACTAGCAAAGGCTTTCTCTGACTGGTCTGTTCTTTTTCTTCCTTTGACATATTCCTCCCTCCTTTTATCTGCTGCATCACGCTCTGAAAACTTCTGTGTCCGACAATTAGTGCTGGAAACTTTACAGTAATCCTGACAGGCACAAAAAGCAGCTGCCTGTTGAAACAAACAGCACTTGCCCATCCCTTGCAAATACTCCCATTCACAACTTGTGAGTGCATCCCCTGGATATCCTGGCTGGGGAACAAACCTCCCTGGAAAAAGAGGCCTCTCCTGGAAGATATGGAGAGATACTTACATCCTGAAAGTGTTTAATGGGCTTTTTAGCCTGATATTTGGCTGTCACATACTGTGTGCTGTACTCCCTCAGTGGCTCTCATCAGCCCTCCATGAGAAGCCTGGGATCACCCTCCTGGTGATCAGAGTCTGCTCCTTAGCTATATTTAGTGTATAGCTGTTAGTTTTATAACTGTGATCCTTCCTATGCAAACTGGAGTAGGTCAGTCTGCAATCTTGAATAAGTGCTTTATTTTTCCTCTGGCCTTCTGTTTCCCAGCTGTTAAGTTTGGGATGTTCTAGCTGATGACCAGTCTGCCAGCCGTTCCTAATGGAGATTTAATGATGGACATTATGGCACAAACCAGCAGGCTTGTGTGGAATATGCTGCTGAGGCAGAGGAAGCTGATGTTTTGCCTTACACTGTTCATCTTTTACATCTCCATTTATATAGGCTTTTACTGGGTTCTATGAAGTTTCTTTTTCAACTTGATAAATCTCTTCCATAGGAAAAATTTATGCTTGTATGTATATTTACATATATTTCTAGTAGCTGACACTGACAATAAGCAATGCCTCCAGCAAGCTTAATCTGGATGTCTCTGAAGCATCTGCAGGCACTTTTTCTCTTTTTATTTCTGAATCCTCCCTTGAAGCACATTAGCTAGATGGTAAGAAGGTGTGGGAGCACTTCCAGCACACTGACGTGGAAATGTCAAAGTCAGATGATGCTTTTGGGTGATCGTATGGTTCAGGTTTATGGAGTGCTACGATATACTCTGCCTTAGGGTGCTGGAAACATTGATTGATGTTGTTAGAAGGAGTGACAACTTGGTTTTTGCTCTTCCTTTTTGGTTGAAATAGAACCAGTCTCTGTGTTAGAGACGTTGTGCCAGTGCTCTGCATCGTAATGTATTCGGGCTGCTGCTCGTGACTGCTCTGTGCTTGCTTGGTTAGATGAGATTATATCTTGATCTCTGTAGAAAATCGTGGTTGTGGTCTTGTCTGCATTAGGGGAGAGATTAATGACACTTGCGGTATAGAAACCCGTTTCTGTAAGAAGTGAAGGAGCAGCTGGGGACACATGGTGGCTCTGTGAAGCTCTGGCTAGAACATGTAGTGCTGTGGTACTTTGGGAGTGTGGTGGGTTGATCCATCTGTCCTGCCTACCTGCATTCACTCCATCAGCATCACTGTTATCTCCAGAGATAAGAAACGTTAAATCGAGTTTTTGGCACTGATCCATCTAGCCATATCGTTCATTTTGGCTGCCAGCATCCATACATCAAGCACTGCTGTATCAGCACAAGAGAGATATGGACCTGCTGGAGCGGGTCCACAGGAGGCCACAAAAATTATCAGAGGGCTGGAACAGCTCTGCTGTGGGGAAAGGATGAGAGAGTTGGGGTTGTTCAGCCTGGAGAAGAGAAGCCTCCAGGGAGACCTTATTGTGGCCCTTCAGTACCTGAAGGGGGTCCATAAGAAAGATGGGGACAGACTTTTTATCAGGGCCTGTAGCGATAGGACAAGGGGTGATGGTTTTAATCTAAAAGAGAGGAGATTCAGACTGGATGTACGGAAAAAATTGTTTACACTGAGGGTGGCGAAACCCCGGCCCAGGTTGCCCGTAGAGGTGGTAGAAGCCCCATCCCTGGAAACGTTCAAGGTCAGGTTGGACGGGGCTCTGAACAACCTGATCTGGTTGAAGGTGTCCCTGCTCACTGTAAGGGCGCTGGACCATATGACCTTGAAAGGTCCCTTCCAACCCAAACCAATCTCTGGTTTCTATGTGTGTTTCCCTATGGAAACACTGATTAAAACCAGGCTGTGGAGCAGCCCAGCTCTTGCAAGGTCTCTGCTGCTGCTGGAGGAGGCTGGCACTGACAACCCTTCCCAGAAGTGTGTGGCCCGTGCTGTGGCAACCTCTCTTGTCCTGGCCAGCCCAACGTGTCCCGCTGGAGCACGGGAGCACATTGAACGTGTTCAGTCTCCACACCTGCTTTGCAATCTGACTGTGTGGGATGGTGTTTTCTTTTTGCAACCCCTAGAAACTGTCATCTCTGACCTCCTCTGGTATAACGTACTAGGTGCTGTTGTGGCTTAGTGCCTGGAGGCTTTGAGCTGGGATCTGCTTCTCTCTGTGTGGTGCAATCCAAAGTAAACGATGGCCTCTGCCAGGCAGATTGTGAGGTGTGGGTGTAAGGAACCGCAGGGCAGGAGGTTGACAATCTTGACAGATAAGATCCAATTGCCAAAGTGATTATGGTTTTGGTCATTGATAAGGTTGCAATTTGAATAAGAGACATGTTCCCTCTTGTACGGTAAGGTTTGTGAGCTCTCTGAAATCCAGGCTTTTCTGAGCGCTTTTGTACTGGGGGTGCAGGTGGTAGAGTAGGAAGCTCCTTGACTAGTACCTCCTGGCCAAAAACAAACTTTCTAGATTACTGGCCTTGCTGTCTCCACTCCTGGTTATGGTGGGAGTTGTGTAGATATGTCTGTCAGCTGAGGTCTGGGGAAATCGCTGTATTTGTAGAGAGGCTCAGGAGAAAGCAGCAATTAGTGCACATAGCCCAGGGGTCAGCTTCTTCACTGGGAAGCTGAGTGCAGGCTGGTGAATCAGCAGGGAGAAGGAGGAGGAGGAGGAAGAGGAGGGTGCTCCAGGGAACAACTGTGTCCTGCTGGTCGGTGCAGCGCTGGGAAGTGGGGTGCTTGACTGTGGTAGAGGGGATGGGGCTCACACAGCTCCTTGGTGCTCTGCAGAGAGTGCGTTTGCTCCTCTGTAGCATCTTTGGTTTGGTGATCTCGGACCTTTCAGTAGGTACCAGTGGTGTAACCCTCCTGGTGTACCACCCTTCTATTTGCAAGCTTGGTACCATTATCATCCCTCTTTATGTGGCAAGGAGATTACTGACCACTGTAGAAGAAGAAAGCAGGAGTCCTGGCTGTCAGTGCTGCCTTTTAGGTGTGAGATGATGGTCTGTATTTCCTTTTCAGCTCACCTCCTGTTGTATCTCAGCTTCCTCTTAACAGTCAGTGTGAAGGTGGGTTGGTTGTTCTGTCACCTTTTGGGAACAGCTGCTTTGTTTGAAGGA
The DNA here is from genome assembly GCF_000700745.2 of Antrostomus carolinensis. Taxonomy (NCBI): domain Eukaryota; kingdom Metazoa; phylum Chordata; class Aves; order Caprimulgiformes; family Caprimulgidae; genus Antrostomus; species Antrostomus carolinensis. The sequence continues at coordinate 41,080 of NW_010300691.1, read as the reverse complement.
ATGAGATGATGCTAGCTCATAGTATTTGGAATAGAGTTTGTCCAAGACCTGGTGAGATGTTGCCTGGGATGCAGCATGCATTTCGGGTTGCTCATGTCTAAAACAGACTGAATTCAAGTGATGAAATGGTTTAGAGAAGGTCTTTGAAGATGAACCAGGAAATAGTGAGTCTTGTAGCTCAGGACCCCTCAAAGGAGAGTGTTGCTTGTTCAAAATGACACAGTGAAGGTGGAGAAAGGGCAAAGCTGTCTCATGGGGGTTGGACACAATGGGAGACTGTCAGAGTTGTTATTTCACAGAATCACAGAATGTTGGGGATTGGAAGGGACCTCGAAAGATCATCCAGTCCAATCCCCCTGCCAGAGCAGGAACCTAAATGAGATCACACAGGAAAGCGTCCAGGTGGGTTTTGAATGTCTCCAGAGAAGGAGACTCCACACCCTCCCTGGGCAGCCTGTCCCAGTGCTCTGTCACCCTCGCTGTAAAGAAGTTTCTTCTCAAGTTTAAGCGGAACCTCCTGTGTTCCAGCTCACACCCACTGCCCCTTGTCCTACCATTGGGCATCACTGAGAAGAGCCTGGCTCCATCCTCCTGACATTGGCCCTTTACATATTTATAAACATTAATGAGGTCTCCCCTCAGTCTCCTCTTCTCCAAGCTAAAGAGCCCCAGCTCCCTCAGCCTTTCCTATTACACCAGAAACATGTTTACGTTCCACTCCTATTTTCTTCACTATCTTTTAATCAAATAATCTGCAAGTTTAAACTGGTACAACTGTAGTGCCATCAGACAGACTGTCATAACACTGCACTGCAAATGAAAACAAAATTCCTAGTTTCAAAAAACTTAAATGTGCGAAGAGAAAGAGGAAAAAAACCCCCAGTTGTTTCCTAATTTCAGCTCTTTGTTGTTCCAGCCTTTCAGTTACAGCCTACAAACCAAGGCTGGCCTGTAAAGAAGTCTTCATTGCAGGTGCAGATTGTAAAAATGGGGAAGAATCAGGGTAGGAGAGTCCTGGCTCCTGTTTTTGTTTCATAACAGGGCAGAGGTTAGATTACAGAAACACACAAATCAAAATCTCTCTGTTAAGCTGAGCTCCAGTGAATACCAGATGAAGTGCCAGGGTGAAGGTGAATGCTGCACTAAATCAAGCCGTCAAAAGCCAGGAAATTCCTGAAGTTCAGATCCTTCTGCAGCTCGGCACAGAGTGTGTAGCATGGCAGAGTTATTGTATCTCTCATATTTAATTAAAGAAATCGTTTCTGCTGTAGTAAAACACCAAGCTGCTATAATGGAATATGTTTATCATGTATCATTGTCTTCCCCACACTCTGCCTGCTCTCTTCTTGTTTGGTTTTTGGTTTTTTCCCAGATGCTGCTTATGACAAATTACATTTTCTGTGAATAGGAAACTTAAATTTTTGTCAAAGCCCCTCGAATTATAGAGAAATCTTTCATGAAATGGAGCAGCCATTGGATCGAGTCTGATCTAGCCTGGAGGACAGCAGTTCTGAAATCTCTCTGAATATTCTGTTCCCTTCCCATGTGAGCTGGGTAATTTTGGTGTCGTGCCCTTATGTAGGGACACTGTCCCCTGTCCCCAGGGCTTAATGCCAGGGAGGAGAAACTCTTGTAGATCCAAGACCATCCCCAGGATTTTCCCCACAAATTAAAGATATTTGAGAGCAAATATAAAGAATTTGCTCTGCAATTAGTGCAGAGTTGTTGCTATCTACTGTCTCAGGCTTCAGGAGGTGTTTTGCCAGCTTGGGGAGCGTGAGCTCATCAGCAAGCCCATAATTACTCCCCAGTTTGTATATGATGACTTCCCTGAAAGTCCTTTGGTTTTTTTTTTTTTTCCCCTCAACTTTGCCTCAGGTTTTGCTTTGTGGTTTTTAGTTAGCGTGCAATGGGATGGTTTTGCACATTCTTCCTTTAATAATCATTGTTTTATAACTAAGTCACGGGGTGATTAGTCTCTCAGAGTGGTTAGAACTATTTTTAAAAAATATAAATCTAAGTTTAAATAAAAGTCCTCTAGGCTTTTCCTTTGGATTCTGTGTTAATTATTACAAAACTTGAGTGAGAAAAAAGACTAAACACAGGCTTTTTTTTAGAGGTTAACAAGCTTTCAGGTATGTAAGGGAAACTATATTGTAACAACAGAGCTTTGTGGCTGGAGAGCCTGTGTGAGTTCTTCACCTGCAAGGGAAAAAATACCTGCTGGCTGGCAGGGGATACCGGCATCCCCTGGTTTTCCCTGTGTGGAACTGAAGGCAATAAGCTCCTGTCTTTCATTCCTGTAGTACTCTACCTCCATTCCCTCTGTTGGGAGAAGGAAAGGTTTTCTTGGGAGAGGAGTCTGACCTCAATTAATAATGAGCATCTCTTGTTTCCTCTGTACTTCAATTTAAAGTGAAAAGATTTAATCCTCATCTGCCATGTGCTTCAGAAGTAGGTTTCCAATCGGTGGCTGGAAGGAGTGATTGGAGAAGTGAGCAGGCGATGGTGTGATTACCTTGGATGGGATGGAACATCTGAAGGACTTTAAAAGATAAAATTGCCCTTTCTTCTCGGCATAATCTCTGTCTCTATTAGCAAAGCTGCAGTTTGGCTTTATCAGATCCTGTCTCCATGTTGATCGGCTTCATTTCCTGTCCCTTTTGCAGAAGACTGAGTGGGTTGAGTCTGCCCTTTGGACTTGGATTTCAAGACAAAATTCTGTTCTTTAAATCCCTAGCCCATCTTTGCAGCGTGGCCTGTGTTGTGTGATTTTAAACCTGGGGCACCAAATCTTTACCTGTCCTTCCTGCTGGCATGCAGTCAGTCGGGCATTAATGTATCCCAGAGTAACGACTCTAGGAGAAGGAGCTTTATTGCCTGAAAATCTCGTTTCCCTGGGGATGGGGAAGGTTAAAAAAAAAAAAGTCTTGGAAACATGAAGTGGATGCAGCCAAATACTCAAAACCAAGAAATGAAATAACTTTATGTAACATAAAAAAAAAAATAAAAGCAATCTCTTTAGCCAGGAAAGGTTTTATATAAGGCCTGATAAATGAATAGCAGAGTTGGCACTGAAAGCTTTTCGCCTTTATTCCGTATGCTTATTGTTGAAGTGAGTGAAGAGCTCCTTCAGTGATCAGTGGACTACATTCTGCTCTAGCAGTTTGTTTTCAGGGAGATGTTGAGCTTCAGGGATTGTTTTCAACATTTACAGTGCCTGATGCTGAAGGTTTCTGCAAACAGGAATGCTGTTTTCAGTGGGAGATTCTGTGTGGGGAGCACGACACGTGTGAGAATGAATTGCTGGAACAGGCAATCGTGGGTCGTGTGGGGAGCAGGGGTTGTTCTCGGGCTGTGCTAAGGCAGATTCACTCTTGTCCAGACTTCCAGAGGTTCTTGAATGACAGAGGCCAGGACCAAACCCAAAAACCTCTTCAAGGCTCAGCACTCTTTCAGAAATATAAAGCCAGAACATAGGTAGGAAATCAAGTTCCTGCTTTTAAGTTTAACTCCCCTGAAGACGCATGCAAAGGATGTGTCAGAACCAAAGTGCTGCTGGACCTTCCCCAGCTATGTGTTGTGTTGGCAGCACGTGAGATTGTTTCATTTCTAGAGAGGATGGGGATTTACTTTGCAAATGTAAAATGCACTTTCCACTACTCCATCTGGAGTCACTGTTAGGACATTGTCAGAGCATCTGCAGACAGAATTCTTGGTCCTTCCAAGCTGTGTCTTTATTCCCAATTCAGATTCAGCCACACCACCCCGTCTTATGATAGCCCTGAAAATGGCTGAAACTCTCCTGGCAGATGTGCTGCATCCCAGGCCCTGGTGTTCCTCATCCTCATCATTGGTGTGAACATGAGGAACGTTGGCATAGTGTTTTAAATAATGGCACAAACAATTGCTTCTCAAAGATTATCTTAGATGGGAGTAGGTAAAACCAGAAAGACTGTTGTGCAAACCTTTCCTTATCCAAATAGTTGTCTTTGAAGTCACTAATTATTTGAATGAGTCAAGATTGTTTACCAAAAAAAAGTGTTTTACTGCTTCTCTGCATTGTCTTTGTTTATCATTAACCTTCTGTACAACATAACCTTGATTTCCTCCAGTCTCATAACTAAATACTGTTCTTTACCATTTTTTTAATGGGCCTTTGTCCTGAAAAGGTGCACACGTGACTGCAAACTTCAAATTTAATTTCTCACATGTGGATTTCCAAATTTAGAAAATTAGAAGCCTAAATTTTGGTACTCACTTTTTTGGCTACATA
>NW_010300691.1:22342-36778 GCF_000700745.2 Antrostomus carolinensis | reverse complement strand
AAATATTGTGTATAGCCAAGTGTTACAGCAGTGTTCAGATATCGCTGGTCTAAATTCCACTCGGGTCTGCGCTCAGAACGAAGTTCCTGTACCTTGCCCAGGGTTTTGTGTTGGGTAAACACTTCTTGCATCTAGATCCATCCAGAAAGAAGCACCAGGAGCAGAGTGGGATTCAGGGCAACTCAATCTGGTGTCTGGAAACCTGTTCCTGTGTCCTGCAGTTGTTTCAGTCAATACATCGAGGTGAACAGATCCTTATGGGCATATACCCATGAGGGCTTTCTTCTGGGGATCGTGCTGAATCTGGGGGTCTGCTTGGTTGCTTATGTCCATCTTGGATGGGATGGTATTCCACATGACAAGAAAGTACTCGTGTGCCTTGTTGAGGGTAGGAGGGATGGATGAAACAGAGAAACTTGCAGATAAGCTATATTGCCAAGACTGGCAAAGGCTTTTGCTTCTGGTGAAAGGTATTTTTTGGATGTACGTCTGTACTTAGTTGAGAACTGTTCCCCTTTTTGAATCTGAACCTAGGTGACTCAGATCCAGCTGTCCTCTTTTCTGATGGAAAGATGGAGAACAGAATGTTTTGGTCATTTGAAGCAGGCTTTCATATTGTGCATTCCTGGGATGCTTTTCTTAGTTGTGGGAACAGGCAGAGCCATTCATCCCAGCGTGAAAAGATTGTGGGAAGAATCTAGTGGAGATGTAGAAAATCCTTGTAATCTGTGTCATCTTAGAAAAGGAAGAAAAACAAAATAAGTGGAGCTGGTGGCCTGGAGTATCCACAGGGGCGGATGGAGGGGTTTTTTACAGTATGTCTAGATTTCCATGAAGTTATAGGGAAGGCAAAGCTTACAGCTTGTGCAGGTAATACAGGGAGGGAGGGAAGGAGAATGGCTCACGTGTTTCTAATGCCACACGCAGCAGCGTATTTGCCTGTGTTCAGCATCTGCTGCTGGAAGCGTATTTTTCAGAAGGGCTCTGTCAGTAGAGCCCGTTGGGATGCTGAGGGTACAATACGGGAGCTCAGGGCAAGTTGTTATCTCTAATGGAGCAGGGCAGTGCCCTGTGGAGATACTGGCCTCCGTCCCAGGCCCAGTATGTTTCTGCAGCACAAAAGCTGCATCACTTAGTTGGACGATAACACGGGCCTTGGATGGCTCGGGGCTGCTCTTGGTGGTGAAGATGACCTGATAGTGTAATTTGGAAGAGCTCTGTGCTCAGTGTTCAGAGCTTCCTGAGAATCTGCTCATATATTTTTTTATGTTGAGGTAGGGCAGAAACTAGTGACAGTGAAGGAGTAGCTATCCCTAGCAGCAGATGTAGACTTCTTCAAAATATCCCACATGTTTATTTTTATCCGTGTATTTCTAACAAGCTGCATTTATAGTAAAATTTTCTCAAGTCTGTCCTCATTTCATCGTGTGATGATGAGTGTGCAGGTATACACTAAGGCAGCCATCCCTGTTTCCTGGCTTTGGTCATTCTGCAGCTCTTGGAGATGAGAATGAAGTCCAGACAGGTGAGTTAACCCCCATCAGACTTTCCTCTGAACGAGCGTGGCTGGACACACAGTGCGTATCTGGGTGTGATGAAGGGTGGCACTTGTGAAGTCTTTGAATCTGGTGTGTGGCGTGGAGCCCCCAGTGAGTATGGCCGTGAACTAGTCTTGGGGATTGTATTTCAGGATAAAAGAAGCTATCTGTTCAGAGGGTAGCTTAATTAGCAGCCTGTGGAGTTCATTTGTTTTTCAGCATTAGTATGTTGAAAGCAAATGTGTTTGCATAAAGGATTCTGGCAGAAATCTTCATGCCGTGGGAATGCACTTCCTCTTATTTCTCTCCCCTCTGGATAAAAATAAAATCCAGTCATCCTGAGAAGGAGCAGAACATCACAATATCCTGTGATTTCTGTGGCCAGCTGATCTTCAGGGAGCAGTGGAGGGAGAATGAACTGGAGTTCCTTGTCTCTTCATAAATCAGCAGTAAATTAGAGGAACAGACTTAAATTCACCATCTCCCTAAAGTTTGTGTGGTTCTGGATGCAAAGTCAGGGATCCAGAGACATCCTCTAACAGAGACCTGGAAAACTGTAAAATATTTTTATTCTTCTGGCGCTCTTTTTAGCTTAAATTCTTCTCTACCGCAGTTTTATACTTCCCATGTGTCCTTTTATCCTTCCCTCATCCACATTCCTGGTTGTGGATTCAACCAACCATCAAGTTTTATCTGGAAGGACCAGCATCCTCAACTTGCTCAACAGCAAGTACAGCATCAAACTTTCTAACTAAAAGGTCGGATGGGGTGGTGAGATGTGTAAATCTAGGAGTAAGGGCATATTGTGAAGAGAACAAACCTTCAGGATGAAGGTGATGGAGATGGGGCGAGATCTCTTGGTAAAGCACATCACCTGTCATCAGAAGTGCTAAAAATCATGTTGCTCTGTGAAATTAAAGCTAGCCCTGGGCAAACTGTGTCCTATGAGATGGAGTGGGTGGGAGAGAGATGTCCGATGGCTTGACAGATAGGAGGAATCAGGCTGATCAATGTTGCTCACTTCTAGGTTCTGTTACTGATCTCCCTGTTTTATGCTGAATAGAGCTGGAAACTGCAGCCTCCTGACCAGCTCTGACAGCATCTGGTCCTCGCTGTTGCAGGAAGGCTGTTTTCTCTCTTCCTTCACAAGAACTGCTTGCTCTTGTCCATTGTTCCTGCTGCTGGCGATGTGATCTGAGCATCCTACTTCTCATAAAGAGCCCTGACTTCTGTGTAAGCCAAATACTCCCCAGTTGGTGCTCTCTGCAGGTGCCTGGAGTCACCCCAGGTGCTGAACACCTTCTGTGGGGGATGTGGGGAAGAGATGGGGCTTGATCCCTTGGGTTTTCACTCAGGCTCCCTCCCCAGGCTGTCTCTGCTGATCCCTCCTTTCTTTGTCTCTCTAAGCTGCTATGGGATGAGTGACTCCTATTGCTGAAGCCTTCTTTGGTGTCTCAGATATTTGTGAGCCCTCAGGAATAGAATTTTGGAATTCTCCTTGTGGTTTTTTCTCCTGTGTGTCTGCTTGCAGCTTTCCCTGGAGCACTGCCAGCCCTCCTCTCGCTCTGACCCAGCCTGTGTTGAAATCCTTACTCATGCCTTAATCACTTCCCGTTCCCGCTATTGCCATTCCCCCCTTGCAGCATCTGTAAATCTTTTAATTCTCCAGGGTGCTGCCTGCAGCAGGCTGCCTCCTTCCTTGACCCATGAGGCAGATCTGGGTGTCCCCAGCTTCTGGCTGATCCTGTTTTTTTTTCTCCTTGCAATTCCCTTTGCTGTTATGTTGGTGTTGTCCCTGTCTCGCTCTGCTGCCACCTTCTTCCCGCTGCATCCCAGCCTGCTCAGTCAGCCAGCCTTAGCTTCCTTTTGGCTGATGGGCTCTATTTTTTGATTGTTTTTCTTTATCCATTAGGAATGCTTTTGGTTTTTTTCTATTAAACAACTTAGTCATTTCCTTTATTTTTCTTCACATAAAACTTTTTGCTCGAGGAGTTGTGTGCTTGTTAATGCAACGTGCTTGCAAGGAATTTAGAGGTTTTACTCCATTTGCCTCCTGGGAAGGGAATGGCAGAAGAAGAGTTGTGTGACTTCACTAATGGGTAGTTGGTGGAGTCATGCTTAGATTTGGGAAAGTTTTTTTTTTCAGTGTTGCTGCAAATCTGTGGCATCAGATGCCCTTTTTCTCTAATGAGGTTTTAGATTTGTTCTTAATGAAAGGAACTGAAAAGCCCTATCTTGGACAACTCCTCCTGTGAATTTGGAGAGGCTTCCCTGGCCAAGCACCAAATATCTGGTACTGAGGGTCGTTCTGTGCCTTTGGAAAGGGCTCTGACAGTGCTTGCACAGAGCAGCAGAACTGGGTCTTGGCTGATGCATGAGCTGAGACTTCAGAATTTAAAACCAGTCAACAATTTCAGTCACTCAAATCCCAAATTGAATGTAAATTCTTGTTTGGTGGTTCTGGGAGGCTTCAGCTTTGGTTCCAGACTCCAGAGTTAAAGTGAGACTGTCAGGTTGGGGAATAGAATGTAACATGAGGATGGGAGATGAAGGCAATGATCACCCTTGTTTTGCAGGAGAAGAAAATAAAGATCCTGACCCACCTAGGGATGTGAGGAGGGAGCTGGGCGCTGCTTTCTGGGAGCATGCTCTGCCACCCATTCTCTGTCTGATTTCTTTGTGCTCTTCTCTCCCAGGTCTGTGGCGATGGAAGAAGAGGTCCATCATCGAGAAGCCTGAATGGTGATACCAGGACAGCTCTCTGAGACGCTGGCAATACGAGCCTGAGACATAGGAGACAGCAAACATGCTGAAGCCAAGTGGACTTAAAATCCCCGGCAGGGCTGGGAAGCACTCCAGCCCAGTGGGACGGGCATCAGGGACCACTGCAGCTACTGTCACCACTGGTTCAAAAGAAGGTAAGGACTTGATTTAGCAGGGTCATGAGCTGACCCTGGCTTAAAGGCAAATGCCTAATGGTGCCTGTGTTCAGTAGGATGTGAAATTCCCAATCTGTATGTAGATTAATTGTGAGCATGGATCAAAACAAGTGTAACTGGGTGAGTAAATGGCCTCCCTCTCTGCACAAAACAGGCAGGTTGTGGAGTGGGTGGGAGACAGATGGATCCTCTGGTGTTTAGGGCTGACAGAGATAGGTGTCTTGCTTCTTTGTGTACCAGTACCTGTACAGACACTAACATTTGAAGAACTGGTAATAATGAGGCAGATGGAAACCTCACCCACAACCTTCTTAAACACTGTCCTACAGCCACTGCTTCTGGCCTGTGATAATGCAAGAGTAAGAACCAAGCACTTAAGGTGATTTGTGGTGTGCTGATCACCTCAAATTAGTGCCCTTGTTTGAACACGATTGTTTGAAGCACTGGGATTTGAATAACAGCTCACCTAGACATACATACACACTGCTTTGCTGTCTGTTGATCTATATCCAGTGTATACATAAGCTGTACAGACTGCCACTGTGCAGCATAATTAACACTTCAAAAGAGTTTGAGCTGTGTTTTGCTTAGGACTCATTTTTCTGGCTTCTTTGCCTGCTGGGTTGTTTGTTTGTTTATTATTAGATATAATTTAGCACATATTCAAGGTGCAAGTTTTTGTAATGTTTTTCATTTCACTTTGTTAAAGAAGATTTTGCTCTTGGTTCTGGGGAAAAGCACTGGGTTGATGTATATCCTTTTGATGACTTAGACATTCAGTACATTACACTTTGATTTGAGAATGTTGCTGTCTGCTTCTTGGGATCTGTCAACCTCTTGTCCCATAATAATTCAGACCACTGCCCACACACCTGGCTACTTTGCTATATATTTTAGTCCCAGAAATATAAAGTGTTTGGCAGGAGCAGGAAAGCCTTGTACCTGTCAGACAATATTTTTAGTTTAGGGGATAATAGTGGACAAAAATTGCTTTAACATACAATGACAAATTAGTCTGTGATAATGATACTGCAAAAGTGAGGGTAATCAGACAGTGCTGTCTCTTGTCAGAGCAATGCAGAAGTGCTTTAGTTATTTAAACAAAATGAATAAAAAACCCCATCTTGGTGAAGTTTCTGTTGTGCTGGTGCATGTGTCCTTGTCCCATGAACACCTTCCACTGAGGACCTCTGCACAGGGCTTCCATGCAAAGACCGTGCTTGCTGCTGAGCAGCCCTGGCTCTGCTCTGTTATCACACATCAGGGGCTCTGCTTTGCTCCTGGATTTCTTCAGCTCTTTCTGAGCTTTCTCTTCTGTCAGTGACTGATAGTATATCTGTCATCTCTCCCATTCTGAAAATTCTTTCCTTGAACAGAATTGTAAAATCCACAGTTTTAACTTGGGTTTTTTGGGTTTTGGGTTTGGTTTTTTTTGTGTGTGTGTGTTTTTTGTTGTTTTTTTTGTTTTGGTTTTGGGGGGTTTTTTTGCACATGTGCAAAGTCTGGTTTGAGGGGCCAGTCACTGTGTGAGATCACGGGCTGAGTTCCAGATCCTCAGTGTAATTCAGCGTTGTAGGGAGTAGAGCAGCACTGCTCTTCCTTGGCTGAGGACTTGGCTGTAGATGTAGAGATTTGAATTCCACTTTTCTGTGTTTGAGTGGGTTTTAATAGTAGAAAGACTGATTTCTTAATTTAGTATCCAAATCAAAGATACTGAAGTCTGCTTATATCTGTTTGCTAGAAAGAAGCACAAATTGACAAAGGAAATTTTGAGGATGAGGTTTATAGGTTTGGCTGTTTATTTTGAAGACCTGTTTCTGTATTTCATCCATGTTTCTCCTAGCTGTGATTGAGAACTGAACTTGAAGGACTCTAATGAAGTGACTTTAGCTACCAGTTGTGACTCTCTGAAGGTGCTTCATTTGGATTTATAGATTTATGATTCCAGTGTGGCATGGAGTTATTTTCAGTTGGTTTTTATAACTTAAAAAAAAAACAAAAACAAAAACAAAAAAAACCAAACCAAAGAAAAAAGACCAAACAAAATGAGGGAAAAGATCTGAGGCACAGAGGCATCTCAGCAAACACAGTCAGTGTGTGTGCTGTGGTATGAAAGGGTCAGTCAGCACCCATAGTCGGCACTGGGGTCCGCTGCAGCCGTTGGCTGAATGCGCTGCTTGTTTGCTGGAGTCTCTTTGTGCCTTGTTCAGCCACAGCCATCCATCCATCACTGTGATAGATGTGCAGCAAAGCCGGCCGAGCACTGGTGGAATCTGCACCAAACTGGAGTCTGACCTTTGCCTGAGAAGCTCTAAAATGAGTTTTATTCCTGGAAAAATATGTGTATGGAGAAGGGGAGAAGTCTTGGCTCTGATAGCCTGGGCTTGGCTCAGAAAGACCCCACAGACCCTAGGTTATAGCTTCCAGACTGGGTGTCAAAAGAAGGTGCTTGTTCTCCAGTTGTACCTGGGAGTTGTCAGAGAGCCATTAGATGCAAATTAATTTTGAAAAGCTTCACACTTTCTTCCTCCTACCTTCCCGTGAACTGATCAGTCTTGTCTGCAAAAGTGCAAGGATATACTTTCCTTTAGTCTGCAATACACTGATACACTTTGATTTATTCTTTCTCTTTTCCCCAACACTCTGTTCATATTCTTTAATAGAAAGTCAAGTGTCTCTCATCCATCTCTCCTCTCTCTGCCTTTCCCAGGCAGCAGAGATGTGCCCTGTTAAACATTTCCATGTATTCCTGACAGCTCACATCTTATGTAACAGAAGAGAGGACTGATGCAGATGTAAGATGTTGTGTGTGGATGTTTATATAATTTCACAATTTATGGCGTTAGGTTTTCATAGAGATCATATATATGATGGAGTCAGAGTGTGTCTGACAAACCAGCTCAGTATATCCAAGTTATTTTTTCTGAAAACTTATTCAGAGCTTCTGCTTCTTACCAGCTTGTCAAGTGTCCTCTTTGAACTCTTCCTACATTGGAGACTTACTGTGTCTCCTACCTGGGCTGGCACTTTCAAAGACCCATGAGGTACAAAGGGCTTTTTGTGGTGGTGTTCTGGGTTAGGTGCATTGGCTTTCCTTGTTGTGGGTGGAGGCTTTCTTTTTTTGTGAAGGAGAGCTTGAAATGGTAGTTTCCACTGAAAGTCAGTGGGGGAACTGGCACCTGACATGGATTCTTGGAAAACATTAGCCTTTGATGAGTGATGTTCATGCTGACTATCCCTCTCCCTTCTCTCCCATGAAGCTGGAACAATGGAAAAAATAAGTTCTGCTGCTTTGTGGTAACTATTTTCCTTGAAACCAGCCTGAAAATTCATCTCCAGCTGTCTCAGGAGAGGAATTCCCACAAACGCACTGGCTCATTTCCCACGCTTCAAGTAAAGAAAGTTACTGCTCTCAACCCTATGTGCAGGAGAAGTTTCTGTGCAAAAGGCGTGGGTCACTGCTAAAGGGCTCAAGATCATTTTTGAATTCCTTGTTACTTTTACAAAACTCCTATGTCTTGGTTTCTTTCCCACCCTCCTCCTGGAAAAGCCTGCTTTTGCCTGGAGTTGTAAGATGGAGAGAGAATGGAAGCTGTGATGAATGGGTCCACACAGCCCTCCCAGCTGGTGGAACAGGTGAAAGCCTCTGGGAAGGGAAGTGTTTGCATTTCAGAGTGTTTTTTGTCTGGTCAGAGCAGCATTAGAGTAACTTGGTTAGAGGAGAAAGTCTTGCCTTTCATACTGTGTTTTCCTGTCAGCTGGCTCTGGCGTTAATTTACAGTGCTTTTAATGGTTCTTAAATCTCTTCTTCAATTAAAGAATTCTGGCAAAAGGTAGAGAAAAGAAGGAAAATTATTATTTGCAGATGGAGTTGAGCAACACTGGAACTTCAGCGCTGGAGGGGGAAAAAAAAAAAGCCCAAATCTGTTATATTTCCTATGAGACTTAAACACATCCAGTCTGAATCCAACCTAGATCTTGGATTTTACAGATGGATCCTGTCTTTCTGAATGGGCAGGTGCAAGTATCTGTGACCTGAATATCGTGTTTAGGGATGGCTCAAAAGTATCAAAACCATTTTCCAGCAGGTGCCCAGTTTTATTGCCAAAAATTCTACTTTGATAGCTAAACTCTACGGCATTGCCAGGAGCCTGGGAGTGCCTTCTCATTTTCATATGAGTGTACGTACATTATTTCTGATGAAAAATAAATGCACAAAACTAGTAGTATTTGCTGGTGTAATGTCCAACTTTGCAAACACTGTACAATGCTCTCATTCACTAAAAATAAAAGCCAAGTGGACTGGAGTGCTGACAGAGCAATTAAAGAGCACTAGATGACTGGCTCTGTAGGGTAATTAAATTAAGTATGTTGTAATGAGGGTTTTATAAGCCTGAGCTCTGCTCATTGGGAGGATAGTTAGTTGTGCTTGGTTTCTGGTTACTGATGGCTGAGGCTGGTTACATCCTGGGGGAGTAGTTACTGCTGGGCTGAGGGGATGAGCTGGGTGGGATGGGTTTGGTGGGTGCAGTTGCTGAGTGTGAATTAGGTGGGATGTGTGATCAGAGCTGTCACTCCAACCTGAGTGATCCATCACTCCCAGCATCAGAGAATAAGAAGAGGCCAACAGAGTGTTGGACAGGCTGGACTCCATGCCTTACATCCCAGATCCCCTTTCACAATTACAAATTTCCTTTGAAAAATGAGTGGCATAATCTTTTTATCAGGGTTGAGTCTGGCTTTGAGTTTCCTGGGAGGAAGTTAACTTTGTTTTCTGCTTTGTTTTCTAGAAATGCAGTTATCTATCTCCTGCTTCTAGTTTCAGAGACTCAGCAATTCTATATGGAGAAGTCTCTTTTCATACATCCAGGCCCCATCATTAGTGAGCTATACCTGCATGAATTCTGCTGGAGGAGTCTAAATCTCACCACCACGTTAGCTGCTCTGTAGGATTAGTGCCTTGTTCTTACCTTCCTCAGTGGGAAATCTTCATTCCTTTTTAGTTATCTGCAACGGAGTTAACAGCAGCATCTTGGTAAATTAACTTGGAAATCAGTTGTTTGCCCCTTAAGTTTCTCAGGAGTTTGTTGGAGTAAATTGGCTGGATGCATAGCAATAAGAAGTAATTTCTGTTGCCTCTAGGATTATTTTGCAGTAAAACAGAGGGAGGGAAAGTGTCCTTGATGAGGAATTCATGCCTCAGTAATAAGACAGAGCTTGGGCAGGTTATTCTCAGGTAATCATTGATGACTTGGCAGTATCTCAACACAGGCTTTTTTATAAAGCTGCAAGAAAGAGTGCTGAGGCTGTCTCATTTTGTATCAATCTATTAATTCTCATTCTGAAATAAATATGAAAGAAACTAAGCTATTGTTTTGTCTGAAACAAAATAAAGGGGATTATAGTGTCCACAGCAGCTGATTGACTGGCACAGACCTAGGGAGCTGATTCTTGTCTATTCTAAAGCTTTGTGGATCTCGGTTGATATTAACTTGGGGTGTTGTGCACTGGTAAATTGTGAGAAAAGACCCCACATCATGGGGCCAGAGGCTGCTGTTATTTCTAGCAAACATTTGTTTTTGCTGTTTTGCTTCAGGCTGTGTGGAGCAATTGGTCTTGTCAGCTCTCATCTGAGGGCTGTCCCCAATTAAATCCATGCTGCAAACGTGAATGGATATTCCTGGAGGCAGATGAGCAACGGTGGCTGGAAATACGTCATTGATGTCTGACGTTGGATTAGTCTTGTGTTATCTGAGCGGGTCTGTGTACACAGCATCTTCTGTGCCTCCAGGAATTAGGAGGACGAGGTGCCAGCGAGCATGTTTTGAGATTAAATGCCTCTGGGTACTACATTATCAGCGGATTATCTATCCATTAGTAGCAAGAGCTACAGTGTCCACTTACACACAGGCAGTCATCTGTTCAAGAAGTTATCAGATATCTGAAAGAAAACAAGAATGTGATTTCAAGGCCTCCACAGGAAAAACTGCAGATGAGAGTTGCTGGTTTGGTGATTTAGGATCGATGTACAGCTCAAATGGAGAAGTGAGGCTGGGAGGGGAACCAACGAGGGCTGGAGCACCTCTCCTATGAGGACAGGCTGAAAGAGTTGGGGCTGTTCAGCCTGGAGAAGAGAAGGCTCTGGGGAGATCTTATAGCGGCCTCCCAGTACCTGAGGGGGCTACAAGAAAGCTGGGGAAGGACTTTTCATAAGGGCGGTTAATGACAAAACAAGGGGAAATGGGTTTAAGCTGAAAGAGGGGAGGTTTAGATGAGATATTAGGAAGTTCTTTACTGTGAGGGTGGTCAGACACTGGAACAGGTTGGCCAGAGAAGCTGTGGCTGCTCCTCCCTGGAAGTGTTGAAGGCCAGGCTGGATGAGGCTTTGAGCAACCTGGTCTAGTAGAAGGTGTTCCTTCTGATGGCAGGGGGGTTGGAACTGGATGATCTTTAAGGTCCCTTCCAACCCAAACCAGTCTGTGATTCTATGGTGGCTGATGGTTCAGAGCAGCTGAGGTGAAGGAGCTTCGACAACTGCTGGAGGAGTTTTGCTGAGTGATCGTTAGAGCTTGAGCGTGGTCGTGCCTCGTTACTGTGAGGTGAGTGAAATGCCCTGCATGTAGGTCATGTCACTGTACAAATCCACTTGCTCATGGACGCTGATGCTCTCACGAGACCCTGCATATTTGCTTCTAATCTCCATTGCCTGTCCAGAAGCCAAATGTTTTCTGTCATGGTTGCGAACTAACCGTTAGACTATTTGCATAGGGCTTGTATTCAGTTCACACCTCCCTTTCATGAGCCGCTCTATCTGCCATCCTGCAGTCTGAAATACATTTTGTACTGGGGTTTCTAAGAGCTTTTTGGAGGTGGTGGTTCCCTGACCCCTTCTTGAAGAGAGAGAAAGGACCTTTGACAGCATTCCTCTCCCAAGGAGAAGTTGTTTGCTGCATTCCAAACAATATAAAAGGGCATTGAATCAATCGTCATTTAATCAGCTTTACAGGTGACATCTAGAGACAACTGGGTGTCTGATTTTAATTGTCTTAATCATTAGATGCTCTTAGAAGGATTTGATATAGTTAATCCTTAATATTCAGCATGCTCATTGTAGGATGAGACGTTATAGTTAATCCTTAATATTCAGCATGCTCATTGTAGGATGAGATGTGAGCACACACGGAAGGCATATGGAGGTCAGACACCCTCCTGCTCTCTCTGTCTGTAGCTCCTCACAGAACAGCAGGGAAAGAAAATCTGCTTCCCACAGATGTTCAGCTTATGGTGGTGTGAATATAATGAACCAAATCATATTTGGCTGGGCTGGTGTAAGGCTGCAGTAACATCAGTACTCTTGTGGTTACACCCATCAGAGTAAGGCTGCAGCTCCGGGGCAGAATCCTGCATGTTCTGCCTCCAATAACTGAACTAATCCTGCAAGAGCAGATTAATCATTAGAGGCCTGAGCCAATATTCATTGAAATCAAAGGAAAGGTTCCCTTTGGCATACGTGGATTTGGGATGAGGATTACAGTGGCATCAGACTGTTGCTACGTAGTATTGGCTATTGGTCAGATTTAACCATCACACACTGACCCTGCATGAGCATCCTCCTTGCAAGCAATTAAATAGGTGAATTTGGTCTCCACAAAAGCCTTAAAATATTTAGAATGCAGATATTTTTCTCTATTTATTTTGGGTTCAGTAGGATATTTACTTACTTTTTTAATAGAGATACCAGGAAGTAATATCCCCTTAAGGAAATTGGTTTTTATGCAGTAGTGAGGTCTGTAAGAAAACTGTGTATCACAATACTCTATAAAATAGCTATAAAATTATAAGAGCTGTCAAAATTTTGCTGTCTGTGACTTGAGCAGCTCCATTCAGAACACAGTCTGTGGTCTCTCTACTGCAAAATGTGACTATTTTGGCCATGCTGGTTTCCAGCACAGTAAATATGTTCTGTGTGCTGCCTCTGGGTCGTGGGTGGCCTGGAGGATGTAGCAGAGCAATTTATTTGCGTGGTCTTGTTTAGAGAATTCTTTGTGAGAAAGGAAATATTTGTGCATGGGGATTTTAAATGGTTGCAGAGGAAGGCAGTGATGAACTTTGCCATGAGTGCTTCTTAAAAACCAAACCTCCACCAAGAATTCAGGAGTTGCTTTGCATGATCTAGCACGCTGCCAGCGCTCTAATTTGCAGGGCGCTGTTAGGCAGGAGTTAACTGTCACTGCAGGAGTGTTCCCAAGCTGCTTTATGAATTCCTACCAAGCACGAGCTGGAAGTCATTCTCACTTTCTGTAATTATAAGCTTGCTGTGCCCATATGAAACCTCTCTGTTCTAGACACTCCGAATGCTTCACCACCACCTGTGAAGCCTGGGGCTCTGAGGTAGGTCAGTATTTCCTACGTTTTACACACAAGAGAACAACTTAGAGAAGTAGGTCTTGCCCCATGTCATCCTGTGAGTTGTAGGTGACAGTGGAACAGTTATCCTGGCCAGCAGGTTTTTTTGGCTTTTTGCCCTCCTGGGGCACCAGGAGCAGCAACTTCCCTCTCTGATGCTGCTTCCCATAGTCCTGTTCATCGACTGACGTGCTGTGGTTGTAAATTTTAGACCATTTGTAATTTGGCTGTGGTTACGCACATTGAGCAAGTGTCTCAGCCCTGGACTTAGGGTGTGGTTGTCTTATTTCAGTCTTATTTCACATGTAAACACGAACAGTTGTTTAGGAGCCACATTCCCTGAAGATGACAGAAGCTTTATGTATTGCTGTATAACTTATTTCACTGAATTGCTTATTGCAGAATATTATATTTGGAGATATTTGCTCAAAAAAATCCTGACAGAATTAGAAGGGCTTGATACAGACCTTGAACACAAAATTTCGGACAGGGATGGGATGATGTTGAGAAAATCCTCACCCCAAAAATGGGCTTGGAGACTTCATCTTCACTGAGTGCCTGCTGCCCTGGCTGAGCGTGTTCAGAGGATACAAGCATAAAACTGATCATTGGATGAAGTTTTGAAGAAGCAGCATAAGAGAGGGTCAGTTCACATATGAATGTTTCTAACCATTAAGATGTACTGGGATTGGGACCATATTTTGTGCTCAAGGGTGATCAGGGTGACTGGTGGGACCATGTGCTGAGATTTTGTACAGCTCAACTAGTCAGCTCCCACAGCTTTGTCCATGATCTCTCACTTCACATTATGGATTTTTATTTTTTTCCCCTTGCTGCTTCTCACTTTACCCACCATCACCTCTGGAAGGGTATAATGTGTCATTTCTGGTGATCACTGAGACTTATAGCTGAGATGCCTGCTGTGGGTTTGTATGTTCATATCATAGCTCAGAGTTTTTAGGGTCAGATCTGAATCACAGTCATGTTTTTTTTCTCTAAAAGTAAAATAATTAGACATCTGCTGCAAATAGGTGACTTGGATTTTCTGCAAATAGTGCCTGTTCATGTACAGCTCATTGCTTTTTGAACTGGATACTTAGCTGTTTAAGCCAGATATTTGGAATAAAACAGATGACTCAGTGTTAATCTGCTCTCAACTATCCTTTTTATTAGATTAGGCAAAACAAAACCAGCCCAACAAACTCTCCATTCTGCATAGCGTGGATCTGTGTACAATCAGTCTATTGTGTGACCTTCGTGGGAGATGTATAGATTGCATGATCTGCTCTTGGATGTATGGCTGCAAAAATAAATGGCCGATGAAGTCATGACTCAAAGCTGTGTTCAGTGCAGCCCTGGGGTCATGTGTGAGTTAGTTTAGCAATTAAGAAATGTTGGTCTCCACCTCTGGTACAGTTCCCCTGGGATCCTGGGGTGCTGCAGATGGCCCTTAAAGCATCCCTCTTCCAGGCCAGTCGGATGGATGATTCAAAGGGGTGGTATAATGGTATTGCTGTCGTGTTTCTACTGAGAAGGGGAAAAAACCTACGTAC
>NW_010300691.1:22019-22313 GCF_000700745.2 Antrostomus carolinensis | reverse complement strand
ACATCCCAGTGGTTCAATTAACAGCAGCTTAATTCTCTGCTGTCGTCCAGGATAGCTGGTTACACTGCAAATAAGCTGATAAGGAGCTAACCAAGCATCCTCCTTTGTTATTCCATGTCAAGTGTTAAATTTTTGTACTTTTTTCCTCAAGACTAGCTGCAGACAGGGCGTGTGAAGCACCTTTCACAGCTGCAGGTTGTGAGCTCTTGCGAAGGGCAATCACTGGATTAGCCCAGCTCTTGCCAGAGGGAAGCACAGCAAAGTAATATTGGAAACTCGGAGAGAAGCTTGTGC
>NW_010300691.1:18676-21986 GCF_000700745.2 Antrostomus carolinensis | reverse complement strand
AGGTAGAAATGAGAAGCTGTTATCAGTTAAGTGCAAAAGAGTAGGGAAGAACTTACTGATGTGGTCTGGTACTACATGTCCAGCCCTTCACATGGGGGAAAACCTCCCAGGTGCCAGCAGAGCACTCACTGCCTGAGCTTGTAACTTCCAGCTGCCCAAATGCACCTCTGGCCTGAATGAAAGGACGCTTTGAGCTTGAGCTAAAGGCACGTGGGCCTCTGAAGTGCTGCTGGTCCTGAGCTGGTAGTGCAGCAGGAACACAGGTATGAGCAGCATGGCTCATCAGCCGCTGTGCCAGGTGAAATGTGCTACGCTAGAGCTTATCTGGTGTGAATGGGTTAACAGATCATCCAAGCCCTGTAAGGGAGGGTTGTTATCCCATTATATAGCTGGAGTAAGCACTATGCCCAAAGGCAGTCTGTGCCAAAATCAGAGTCAAACTAGGCTCTCTCCTGGTCGTTTAACCTTCCTTTCCCTAGGGTTGTTAGAGGGACGGCCACTCTGCCTGTGCATGGCTGCTCAGGTGATGTTCTGTGAGTAAATATCCTGAGTTACACACACACAACTTCTCCTGCATCACATTCCCTGTACAGGCTGTTGTTCTTGGAGCTGCCGATCCTCTGATCTGGCTCCAGTTTGATCATAAAGCCATAATTACTCCCTTAATGGACCAAGCCAGGCTATTTTTTGGTACCTTCTCATCTACATTTTATTGGTAGTGAGCTAATCCCATCGTTTCTGAGTGAATAAGTCAATGGCCTTTCTGTGTGCAGCTGCTTGAGCAATGTACTGCTTGGCTGCTTGTCTCTCAGTTAGTGCTGTAGTTGGTTAGGAATGGCAGCAGGGTCCATCCGAGTGGGCTTTATGTGGGAATAATGCCTCAGCAAAAATCCTACACTTAGAAAGGCTGTGAAATATCAAAACCCTGCTGCTTGATCGCTTTTCTGGTGGAGAGAAAGCACTCTGCTTTGCTTGGCTGCTCTTTGCAATCCTTGGTACTCAAGATAAATTTCTCCAGTTCAGAAGGCGTCCTGAGACCGCTCCTCTCTCTGTGTCAGTGCCAATGCCCTGCTTGGGAAATCGTTTATAAATGTCTCATTAAAGACCTGTGTCTGCCTCCTTTTCTTTCTTTTTTGTCATCGGATCAGCTCACTGAGAGCAGCTGTCTTCACTTCCGTAACAGCAGCCCCCAAACCATGCTTGTGCCTCACCGATTCCCACAGCCTGAGAAACCGTGGACAACTGTGCACGGAGGGACGTGCCAGGGTTTGCAGACATGGTGGGTGTGGACTGAGCACGTTCCCAAGTTTTTGTGTGCTGCTTTGAAAAGACTCTAAGAAGTTATCTTCGTGCTAGATTTATAAAGAAGCTGAACATATGGTGTGACTACAGCGAGGCAACCGGAGAGCTGCAGACACGTGTGAGTGTGTGCTGGTGATTCAAGGGGAGGTTTGTTACGTGGGGCATCACTTGGGCTGCTGGAAGGAAGCTCACCATGCTGGGCAGGAGCCATCCCTGTCAGTGTATCCCCTCCAGCTGGAATTTTGGCTCTTGGGGCTGTCTCGCTGGCTACCCCAGGCTGCTTTCTAATGCTCCTTTCTGTCCCTAAGTCTTTTAGGAGTTGCAACAGTCTGGAGAAGGTAACCCAGTTTGGATATGGGTCTGGGGGACAGGACTTACTGAATCTTTACAGCTAAGAGCTTACTTAAATGGAAAATATATGCTCCAGTTAGAATAAGGTATGGTGAATAAAGTGAATAATGCTTCCAAGTGGAATATTCTCTAGTTGTAGTGATTTTATTGTTTATTTATGAAAGAACAAGGCCTGTATTATTTTGCAACACACCAGGAGTTACTTTAGCATAGTCCTAGTTTTTCAAATGTGTCTGTGACTTATTTCTTGAGGCAGGGGGTGGCACAAGCTGGGGAGGAAGGCATGGGTGCTCTGTTCTTTTTGTTAAACCTGAAACACCCTTAAAAATGTGGGATTTTTGTTTTCATTATTTTCTGGGAAAACAGGGTGCTGCTCCAGAGGTGTGATAGATGGACCCTGTTTTCAGACTGGAAAATGTTGAATAATGTATTGAAACATGATTGTTGAAAGAGTATACTTACTGTTTTAAAATTAATAATTATGTAAAAATTAATAATTATGTAAAAATTAAGACTGTAACCCTGAGATTAATAGATTCATCCATATGCTGCAAGTTAATTATCCCTCAGTGACAGAAACCTTGTGCTTTTCCTTCTAGTCACTTGCCTCCCTGGTGCCCTGTGCTGCCAAAACCTGTCTGCTTTGCGTATTTTGTTGAATACTATTATTTATTTTAAAAACTTATATATTTGTTATGTGTGACTATTTTATCTTTGCTGTTTTTCTTTTAAGAATTATAGTGGATCTGATCTAGCGTGGCTGGTAAACCCTGGGGTCCTCCCATCCTTCTCCAGCGGGCACCACGAATGCTCATCTCGCCTGTGGCAGAGCAGATTTTGTACCAGTCAGCCTCTTGAATGAGAGCTTTGTTTGAAAGCCTTTGTTCAGTGCATCTGTTTGAGGTTCAGTGCCCTTCCCAGCTGCCCTCCTGAAGGCTAATATCTGCCTCAATGGGCATCTCCTTAGATTCAGTGCAAAGCAACTTTGCAGGGGTTCTCATTTGATTTGCTTGCTCATTCATAATTCCCATTCACTTTCTTATTGTCCTCTTTCCCTTCCTCCTCATCCCAGGTTTCTCTCTAGGTGTGTCTCTTCTCTTCCAAGGAGCCAGACCGAGCCATACCAAACTTCTCTTGGATATTAATATCCACACCATGGGGGTTATTCCAGGGAACAGCAGGGCAATAGATTTCCAGGGTGCCAGATGCAGAGCTCTTCTCTGCCAGATTACAGCCCCAACTTTTCAGCTTTGAACTTGCAGAACTTTCAGTTGTTGTTTCCAAAGTCAGCCATAAATCTTTCGAGCTGCTTCCTCCCCCAATGTGCTGCCAGGCATTCGGCTGTCGCCTGCAAAGCGTTGTTTTCTCTCGCAGTCACCTCTTCTCTCTCTATTTCTACCCCATCCTGCAGCTTGAAAGGGCTGTGATAAATCTTGAAGAAAACAGCTGCTTCATTGCTGTGCTCTATAATTTGAATTTGGGTAGGACAGAGCGGGCTGGCTTTCACTTGATTGCCAACAGTGTTATGTTGATGTAATCCAAGCTGCTTTGGGAAGCTCCAGTCCTTGTGTGGGAACCTAGAAATTACATGTGGTGAGGCCTCACCATTGCTGAATGCTGTGAAGGCAGCAGGCAGCTGGCCCTTCTCCCATGGGAG
>NW_010300691.1:0-18650 GCF_000700745.2 Antrostomus carolinensis | reverse complement strand
GCCATGTGAAGCCTTGTCTCCCTGCCAGCTCCTGGAGGTGCAGTAGGTTGTACCTCCTTCTCTCTTGCCTGATAGACCAGCTCCTGTAGGTGTTAGGGACTGAGGCTTGAGTCTTTGACAATAGATGCTCTGGACTGTCCTTCTTCATTCCCTTCTCTGTAGGGAAGCTCTGACCAGCTCTGCTCCATCACTTAGTGAATTTCTGTGGTGTTATGCTTGGGGATTAAATTATTTCACAGACCCAGAGAGGCTCACAGTGTTTGCAATCTAAGAGCAACAGGTAAAAACCCCAGAGCCAGGAGCTGGTAGGTGCTTGGTTGTAAAGACAGCACACTGCTATTCCACACCTCCTGCTTGTAGTGGTGGTCTGGTGAATGGGTGAGTATCATCCACCACAGATGTTTGGTGCCTGGAGTACAGGCTGCAGCTCAAATAGGGGCAGCATCTGATGTCCCAGCTGGGACCACATCCCCAAGTCACCACCTAAGCACTGAGCCCAGCAGCAAGCTGGGCTGCTCTAATGCCTCTTAGGCTCTTACCTCATCCTTGAGGCAGTAAAAACATACATTATTCCTTTTAGCTGGCACTCCTGTGCCCAGCAGTGGGGTTTTTCCATCTGACAAAATCTGTCTTGGCTTCAAATGGGCATTTTGGTCCCCTGGTCGCAGGACAGTCCTGAAGTCCTGGGAGGGAGCAGGGCTGGTACCAAAGTGTTTTGATTAGTTTGGTCACAGGGGCTGCACGTTGAGAAATGCTCACGAGCTGCAGGGCATGCTGCCCTGGCACAGGTTAGGGACATCTGCAGCACAGGCCAGTGAGATGGAGATGTTGTGTCTGCAGGTCTTGTGACAGTGACTCTCCTGCTGGGCTGGTACGGCTTTTCTGGCTGGCTAGTGCATGGGAAGCTTAGTGATTGCCATGGAGAGGGGGTGCAGCCCAGGAGTGGACAGGTAATTCTGCGCTGCATGTCTGTCTTGTGATGTGGTGGGATGTGGGGGTAAAAACCTCAGAAAATTAAAATGGAGAAGGAAAAAGACCTCTCCTAGGGGCATGGTGAAGCTCTTATACCATGTGTTCTCATTGCTCCCTCCCTTCCTGGCATGAGACACTACTCTCTCTCTTTTTTTTTTTTCTTTCTTTCTTTCTTTTAAATCTAATGTGCCTCCATTTTATCAATTAACTGCCTGTCTCCTGATTGCCATGGCAACACAACATGCTGTTGCATTTCTGATTCCTTTGGCAGTTGGGATGCCTGGCATGTGTATCGGGAGCAGTAAGATTACAAAAGGGTTCTGCAGGGAGTAGGAAACACATGGGCAATGCTCATTATGCACAGCTTCTCAGGCTAAAGGATTTTTTTTCTTCCTTTACCTCCTCCCCTTCAGAAACAAGTTTCCTTTCCCCCTTTATTTCAATTGCCTGGTGATAAGAAATGAGCAACTGAAGTGCTGTGGGAGGTTGAAAGATGTGGAGGGAGGGGGTGAGGTGATTCATGGTTTCACTGGATGTGGATGGCACTTAAATATAGCACAAGGCTGGAGCATCTCATCAAGGATCCTACAAAGAAGATTACTCCTGTTGATGCTGCTGAGCAAATGCTCTGTTCCTCCTGCTTCAACTTTCAGGGCTTACTTGAAGAGGGGTTTCTTGCTCCTGTACTGTATGAAGCTGTTTCTTCATCCCTTCCTGCACTAGATGTTTCCAAGAGCTGGAAGAGTCAGTCCCCTGTTTGCAGAAGTCCTTGTGCTTCCAGGGATTTGGGACACATGGCTTTAATTGACACAGTAACGAGAGCCATGTGAACAGGCTGAAGCTTCAGTTAAAACCTTTAACCTCTCCAGCTCTGGTTGATTGTTATCTCGGAATTTCTTTGTCTCCTGAAGTACTGGTGCCCTGTCAGTGTGGGGTACACTGTCACTGTGGGCACCTAAAACTGATGGGACAAAAAGGGCACTAAGCAGCAGGTCTGCTGTGGTTCTCATCAATGCATCATGCATGGGCTTTGTGGAAACTACAGGGAAAATAGAGATTTGGAGTTGGATAAGATGTGTGTTTAGCAGATGCTGTGTATGACTTTGATTTAGAAGTTGTTGTTCAGCCCTGAAAGCTGTGACCTACAGGAAGACCATTTAAACAGAAAAGAATGAGCTGGCTAATGAGCACAATAGGGTTGTAAAGTTGGAAAGCCTGAGTGGAAGAGGTCCTGCTTGCTGCTTGTTATGTCTCAGAGCCTGGTCCCAGCGAGAGGGAGGAGCTGCTGTTGCAGTCCTGTCTAGCCAGCAAGGTTTGTGTTGGACAGAGCAGCAGAGGGAGATCTTCCCGGACCAAGGAGGACAGAGCTTTCCCCATCGCTGGCTTCCAGGTGAGCTGCTGACTTTGGTGCCTCATAGTGACATTCAGAGGGTTCCTGTGGTTTCTTGATCAGCATCACCAGGTAACAGCAGGGTTGGAGTAAGAAATACTCAGTCTCTATTTTGTTGAGTTTGTTTCTCTTGTGTAACGCTGTTCTCAACTTCATACCTGAGATCTCTACCCTTGCTTTTGCTGTTAGCAAGCTTCTTGGAACTTGTTGGTGTTTAACTGGGGAGTCTGACTAATCAAGAAGATTTTTCTTCTTCAGAAACAGTGAATCCAAAAGACACAGACATAGACCAGCTCTTTAGGTGCCTTTAGGCTGGAGAAAGCTCAGGAATTCTGGGCACTTGGGTGGCTTTTCCCCTAAGCTGTAAGAGCTGCTTGGAGAGTGGGTAACTCCAGATATTGGGTCTTGGAGACCAGTGCCATCAACTGATATCTGTTTTGGGCTATCCTGAGATACTAATGGGATTGAAGATAGGTGGCTCATCACTACCTTTTGCCTTCTGAAGGGCTGGTGACTAGATACCTACCTGGGAGGATCAGAGCTTAATTTTCTCAGACTACTCTGGATGTTGTCTGGCCATCTAGTTAATGGGTCCATCACACCTGAAGCTAAGAAGAATGGGTTTAGCTTGATCATAGTGACTCTTGGCTTCTCTAGAACACCTAGTGCCTGTTAGCTGCACTGTAGGAAATTGGTGGCTTAGTTATTATTTTATATATGGGTAATGAAGATCATGTAAAATACCAAGTTTCTAGAGCATGGCTATGATGAAGAAGGTGAACCTTCTGGCAGTTCCTCACTTAAATCCTATCTTTTTGAATCATTCACCTCCTGCTAAAGAATAATAATGCTTCTGACTGCACTGCTTTGCTCAGGAGCCTGTAATTAGACTGTTTCCCTGAGATGTTATAATTACTGTAGCTTGGCAGCCCTGCCTGTCAGACAGGCACCTACAATGAACAGTGTATAAAGTCCCACTAAAATTTTAGCTTTATGGAGAACACAACGTTACACCAAGAGTCCAATGAACTGTTTTGGTTTTTTTTCCAGCCCAAGTCAGTTTTTGAAGGTGTTTGCTCTTGCAGTGAAATACGGTGAGTCTAGAGACATGGTTTTAAATCGAGCTGCGTTGTTTGTTTAGCCTCAGGCAGCCTTCCTGCCTTTCTTTGCTCGAGCTTTGCTGCTGAAGGGTTTGCTTATCCCAGCCCTGTTGCAGAGGAGTGTGTGTGAAAGAGCTAATGTAACCTGTAGCTTGATCGTTAACTAACAGCCCTAATAAAGACTGCTAGTGTGCTGAAACTCAGGCTCCAGTGGGACTAGAAGAACAGCTTTGATGTTCTGTAAATACAGATGCAGAGCCCCCCTCTTAATTTCTGTGCTTATAGTTCCTTGTACAGTAAGGTTGAATTGGGCTATTCTGCTGGGCACATTGTGTATATCTGTCACAGACATGTCAGCAGCACAAGATCTGTGTGTTACAGCACTCTGAGCATGAAACTGGGATGTAAGTTGTGTTTCTAATTTAATATTTTTCTCATAGCCACGAAAGGAGAGATATACCTATCACAGACGTTGTTGGTGATAAACTCCTAGAGCCATCTCTGGTTATTAAACTGAAAGACTCTTTTTAAAATGTAATTTGTTGGTTCCTAATCAAACTGCTTTACTGGCTTGTGCTATTAAACATTGACATGAAAATGGTGGGCTTATTTTCTGCTTATGGTTGTCTTTATGGTTCACATAGCTGGAGCCCTGTTTCTTCCTCCTTCTCCTCCTTTTTATTTAAAGTCTTTTGTCAATATCAAAAGCCTGAGGCATCCTTGTAGTTTTCTGTCTTTCAGTTTTTAAGGTGAAACTGGTTCTTGGATGTAATGCCCTAATGGAGCTCCTTTTGAGGCACTATCTTTTACAGGTCTGAGAGTAACACAAGCTTGAAAGTCAGGCACTTGCCAAAAAAAGAGTTAATGAAGAGCATGTGAGGTTGAGGAAGCTTTCAGAGCAAGGCCCAAAAGCCAAGAGAAGGCAGCTCAGGGGCTCCAGCTCATCCCTTTCTCCTGCGGAGCTGGCTAAGCTTTGCCAGGAGCACTGTGGCCTCAGTTGCTGATAAGTTTTTTTTTTCCAGTTGGGAACAGTGTTTTTGTTACTTCTCTTTCTGTGCCCACCACAGGATGGGCGTCTTGAACACACCCCATGTGTTGTGCCCTGTGTACCTAACTTTCTCAAGAGCAGGTCCAGCTCCATCCCACCAAGCTCAGTGAGCAGGTTGGAGGCAATTCTGTTCATAAGAGCAGTTTGTATGATTGTACCTTAACTCCTGCTCTGTCCTGGTTCAGATTGGAGTACTGTGGTCTTCCAGGAGCCACAAACAAACTAGTGCAGTTGTGCCACAGAGATTTGTCAAGAGTGTTGACTCTGGAGTCTAATGAGAACCAAAATGTCAATATTAATCCCTCTTAACACAGCTGGTTTAGCAGAAACTGCAGGTTCTTTATACTGGCACTGAAGCATTGGTGCTCTTGTCTTTTCCCTGACATTAGACCTTTAGCAAAGCTTTGAAGTATCTTGGTTTGAGAGCTTTTATGTTCTTTAGGCTTTCTAGGACCTGAGCCTGATCTGTCAGGCCCATTACTTCTGAAAGAGCTGTAGAAATGGTGCAGGCTGAACAGTACTGATGGCTGAGGCTGAACAAGTTTCACAGTTCATTTCAGATAAGCGCTCCAGTTTGACTTGTCTTTGCAGCTGCTTAGACCTTCTCTGTCAGCCTTGTCTGGTAGCAAATAAAAACTTCTTCCTGGGTGTGCTTTAGGCTTTTCTGGTTGGTGTCCTGGTTATTTCAGCTTAAAGTTTGGCTGAAGAGTCCAGGATATGTGGGACCAAGTCTCATGTGCACGCCCCCATCGCCTCTGTGGGAGAGAAGCACAGTTGGGAGCTCATTGCTACCAAGAGCTGAGGATGATGGAAGGTCCACGGTATATGGCTTGCTGGATCTTATTTTGCAAGCTTATTTCCTCCATCTCTTGTGTGCTTTCTTTTAGGGCTTTACTTAACCTTCCCCTTTAGCCTTCAGAGTGTTTTAATGAAGTCCATGTGTCCTTTTCTTTCGTTCCCCTGGGGCATAGGGTGAAAGCCCAAAGTTTGTGAGAGGAGAGTTTGACACTGGGGTCAGCAAGAGTGGGGTCACTGCTAACTCGTTTGCTCAAGTTGTCTTTGTTCTCCTTCAGATGCCAGTCCTGGTATGCTGGAGAGAGTGAGCAGGACAGCGAATTTCCAGCATCAGCTGCAGTTTTCCTTCTCCCAGCACAGCACAGCATTGTCTGGGAGGTCTGGCTTCAGCCTGATGAGCTGATGCTGGAATAAGAGCGTTCTTTATTGCAGGTTTTATTGAGTTCAGTGCATGGTGTGTCAGCCCTGGGAAGGCTGTTCATGCAGGGGTTTGTAGATGCTTCCTGTTTATAGATACGCTGTTTATATGGAACATACCCCAGGTGTCTGCTCGCTGCTGGGTTCTGCTCCAGCAAAGTGCATGGCAGCAGCTGGGAAAACTGAGTAATTTGTAAAGGCAACTGCGTGGTCCCACAGGAGCTATTAATGCCCTTGGTGGGACTCTCAATGCTTGGACTAACTGCGTGTATCCAGACACATGGAGTTCTCCTACCACCAGGTACTAAAACATCAGTACCTCACTCTTTCTTCTTTTATTATTATTTTATTTTTTTTTTTTTTAAATAAAGGATGACTTTGACATCTTTCTCCAAAGCAGGAGTTCATTGGTCTCCTTTTGATCTTTAAGCACTTGCCACCACTCTTGTCTTTTTGAGCTTATTCACCTCAGTGCTGCCACACAAAATGCCCCTCAGTGCTGTGACGGGACTGGGGGTAAGTGGGCGTTATAAAAGGGGGTGAAGACATGGAGTGTCAGTTCTTTGTTGTGCGTGAGACCTGCAGAAACTGGACAGCATACGGGGATTTCTGTGCAGATTGCTTTCCTGCCAAGGAAGGTGTGTAAGTAACGGGGTCGCTCAGGTTTTAACCTTCACTAAGTGTAAACCTGCGACCTAAGTCATTGTCCCAGATGTTTCCTTTGTGTCAATGCCCTTTCTTGGTGTTTTGGTTGTCTTTTAGGATTTCTCCTCATACCAAAACCTCTTTTCCCTTGATTCACAGGCTCACCTTTACACAAGCAGGGTACCACCTCCACCGCCAGCGCCGAGAAGTCGGGTTCAAAAGTTGCCGAGGTGGGCGATGATTTCCTGGGAGACTTTGTGGTGGGCGAACGTGTCTGGGTAAATGGAGTGAAGCCAGGTGTGATCCAGTATCTTGGGGAGACGCAGTTTGCTCCAGGCCAGTGGGCAGGAGTCGTTCTGGATGACCCAGTGGGTAAGAATGACGGCTCAGTTGGTGGAGTACGTTACTTTGAATGCCAGCCGCTGCAGGGGATTTTTACGCGACCATCCAAGCTGACGCGGCAGCCGGTGGCTGAGGGCTCGGGGAGCGACGCCCCCTCCGTGGACTCCTTGACAGCTCAGAACTTGTCACTGCACTCGGGGACGGCCACACCACCTCTCTCCACTCGTGTCATCCCCCTGCGGGAGAGTGTCCTGAACAGCGCCATGAAGACAGGCAACGAGTCTGGATCGAACCTCTCGGACAGTGGGTCTGTGAAAAAAGGGGAGAAGGACTTACGGCTTGGAGATCGTGTGCTGGTGAGTTGATCATGGGGTCCCCCTAGAAAGGCAAAGGACAAGAATCTGTCCCCTCCCTAAGTGTTCCTGGTCAGGTTTAGGATGAGACAAAAGGAGGATGGAGTTGGTGGTGAGGTGTGGGACAGCGTGGTCTTGGAAGGGCAATGCCTGGACCAAGCAGGCATTGAATTTCTGCATTCACTGTTATTTGGATGCTGTGTCTTCTGGACATCTCTCTCTCTCTTTCACATTGATGTACAACAACATATTCGAGAGTGTTTCTTGTATTGGACAAGTCCTGAGCAGTAGAACGAGGTCAGAGAGAGCAACTCAACATGAGAGGGAAATAGAAGAAAATTCATTGATTATTGTTTTCTAATCTGATTATACTCTCCACAATGGTGTGCACTGGGGCTTTCAAGGAATTTGAAACTCTGCAACTATATCTAAGAATCTCTCCTAGCTGGTCACTCCCCTTTTGATGCTTCAGCTTTTATATGTTGGATATGACACTAACTCCTTTCCTGTACAGAAAGAAACTTGCAATTATTTTTGTAAAAGGGCAGGACTTTGGGGAGAGATCGCTGTACTGATGGATGGGTTCTCCACACCCCATTTCTGTTGTTTGCATTATCTAGAACAGAGTACATGATGACTTTAAGCCGAAATGCCACATTTGTGCTAAGAATGGTTTACTGGAAGTTTGCCATCAAGCTTGTCCCCGTTTGTACCCTAGCAAAGGAGTAGTGCTTTCAGTGGAGGTGGAGAAGGAAAAGAAATATATCGAAGCACAGAAAGGCTTGAGTTTTGATCAGTAGTTCTGTAAAAGAACTGTTGAGTTTTGTTTAGTGTGTGTGCTGCATTCTGTGCTATCAAATATTGTAAGAGCCAAGCATTTGATCTGCTGTGACTGTATCCACAGTAATATCCCTGGATCTAAAAGATAGAGGTGCCTCTGACAGCGGTGACGGGTTGCAGAGGGTTAATCTTTGTGCATCCTGGGTAGTCTGGTTCCCATTTCAAGTTAGTGATGTAGCGTTTCCTTTTTGGGGCACCTGGTTCCATTACCAATAGTGGTAGTAGGGAAGTGTAGACAGACTTGCCATCTGGTTAATAACAGGGGTTTGGTAGAATGTGGCTCCACAGCCAATGTGAATCAGGAGTGAGTGCAAGAGGGTGTCAGAGGTGGTCTCAAGTGTCCTTTGTGGTCTCAGAGAGCAGGTTTGTCTGCTGGCGATAGCAACGACCCCGGGCAGGCTGCAGCTCAAGCTGATGGAGTTGATTCCTTTGCTCTCTGCAGCCCCATGGGGACCATGGGCAGCTGGGCCATGCTGGGGCAACCCTGGGTGGTTGGGGAACACCAAGCAGCTGTGGCAGGCCACCCGTGTCTATTCTGAGTCAAAACTTCACCTGGCACAATCTGCTCTGAGGATTTTGGGATCTGCTGTGTCCAAACATCAGGCATCTCTGGCATTACAAATACACTTTGGAAGCTGGCAGTGCACTTGCACGCTGAAACACTGTGGGGTTGTCCAATAGTTTTTATTTTATTTAAATAAAATATAAACCATTTAAAATTGGTTCATTTTCAGAGGAGAAAAAGTGAAGATGGTTTCTGCTTGGGCCCACTGGATATGACACTTAGTAAATCTAGTGTGAACACCTGGGCTGCAGAGGTGAGAAAGTATTATATCCTCAAATTATCCCCCAAAATGTGTATTGCATTCTGGATCACAACAGGAGCTGACAGCTGCTCAAGGGTTTGTCACTTGTCTGTTGTCTTCCTGACTTCTCCAGAGTCTGCCTCTCTTCCCTTCCCATCCCTAAGTCAGCAAAGCTGCTGCTGTCCCTGCTGGTCCCAGGGGCAGGGGTGGGCAGGGAAAGGTGGCAGAGACGTTCTCTGTTTACACACGTGATGATGCTTCATGTTGGTGTGTTAAACAGCCACGTATGGGGCAAAATGAGCCTGGGAAATCTGTCCTCCTTTGATCAGTTTATTTTTTTTTTTTTTGCTCTCATTTTCTCCTTTTACCTGTTGCAGGGAGTGGGGAGAGTGCTCAGGTGAGAACTTCCAATTTTAGGAGCAGCAGTCATAGAAGGTAAACTGCAAAATATAAAATCTATGGTAAGTTTGGCTCTGTTCTTTCTGAACCAGCCAGGCAATGGAGAAGCATTCTCCGGATTTAATTATTTAACCCTTCTCTTCTCCTGACTGTAAGCTCACCAAGGCAGGGTCTATCCACTTAGTGCTCCTCTTACCTCAGCGGGGCCCACGCAGACTGGGATTTCAATGCAGACTGGGATTTCAATGCAAACTGTTAGTGTCAATTTAAAAATCTATTTGATTTTTGATTGGTTTTGGTTGTTTTTTTGTTTGTTTTTAATGAAGGTGCATCCTTAAAAGCCCTCCCTCCCTCCCTGGTGATTTATCTACCCCAGATGTTATAAGATAAAATCTGTGCTATGGTTTGTTAGTGTAATAAATAGCTCCAAAAGAAAGAATCTGGAATGAGATCAGCATCTCCCTGGCTCTAGCAGGAACACTCAGCTTATGGAAACAATCAGGAATTGTTTGCTTGCAGTAGTAGAGGTCCAGGAAAAGAACAGATAATGACAACAGGAAGAAATAATTTGCTGTTATGGTTCAGTAACATGTGCTTGGCTTGGCAGATGGCTTTTTAGTAATGGAGATGTCAGCTAATCATGTTTGGTGTTTGAATACATAAACAATAATTCTGGGTTAACCTAAGCTGCCTCAGATTCCCTGAGTAAATCTTTCCTCTTGTCCTCTCTGGATTGGTATAGTTTTAGTTGTATATTACTCTTAGTTCCTGCTTTTCTGAAAGATTATCTTTTTATTTGAAAATGGCTTTTAGGCAGATGGGACCCAGCAGAGGCTTTTCAAGGGAGGGAGGACACGTGTTCTCTGTAATTGCTCAGGGATGGAGCACGAGGTTGTAGGGGTCCCTTCCAGATCTGTAAGAGTGTCACCTGACTGCTCTACATTCTGGTTGTTTCCTGCTAGTGGTTTTCTTTAACTTCATTGAAGCCCATTATAGCTTGAAGATATTTTAGCTTTTCAGTGACATTGTTCTGAGCCCCTTTCTGACTCTGGAGCAGCTGCAAAAAGTGACTTTCAGCTTTCCATTAGAAGAATTAGATAATATTTGCCTTTGGCACTTTCTAACTCAAGAGTTTTTTCCCAGAGATGCAAAAATTGCATTAAAGAGATTAAAAAACCCATCCTAATACTATAGAACTCATCTCTTGAAGTCTGGCAAATGAATGTGGAACAATTAACCTTTGCTTTAGTAAGAATGGAGCTTCCCAAAGTATGATAATCGCTGGAGTGCTGCTGGTAATGTGTGGCTGGCTTGTTGCCTTCCTCCAGGGAAAGACAGGATGGAAACAGAGCAATGGAGCAGTTGAGCATTTTCTGCTTGGGAGGAATCTCTACTGTGGTTTTCACCTAAGAAAATGTATTTTATGTGCTTTGATGGGTAGGCTGCTGGACTCATTCCACCCTAGATGTAACTGCTTATTTAAGAGTGGGAAGGAGGTGGCTGTTCTCTATATGTCAGTCTAAATAAAAAATAATGTTAAAAATAATAAAAATAACCCTATTCATAGAGGTATCCTGCTCTTTAGCCATCTTTCTGCCTGCTGACTGGGGTTGTACTGTTCAGTACTGAAGTGTAATAACAAACAGGACTACTCAAGGGACAGGTTCTGTCCCGGTGGCTGAATGACTCTGCACTGGGGTGTTGCCCCAGATGCCCTTTGGATGGATTCTGGTTTTGTGATGTTGCTAGAACTTATAGGTGGTCAAAACCAGACCAGATGCTGGAAGAGCAGAAGCAGCACTAGGAGGGAGATTCTGATGGAGTGATGCCTTGGCTGAGTGGCTGGTAGGACTGCTGCAGTGGGCTGGTCAAAATGGACTCTGGGCTCCCCCCTGAGCGTGTGATTTTAATCATTTTTTCCTCTTTCTGCTGCAAAGTGATTTTGCCTGCAGTGTGGTGCAACCTCTGGCTACTGGCAAATGACAGAAAATTCTCATGAATAAACTAATGATGTGTTTTTTCTTTAGCATCCTCCTGCACGCCCCCACCCCAGCCCTGCTCTGCCAGCCTGAAGCTGCAGAAAGCCTTTAACCACCTGAGTGAAAAATCCTTTCCATTAGAAGCTCCCCAGCGAGGAGAATGGCAGCCTAATCCCTTTTCCTGGGGCACAGACAACTACTTGCTCTCACTTTGAGCTATTTCAGTGCCCATGACTGAAGCTTTGCTGCTGCAAAGGCACATCAGGCATTACAAAGGAAGGATTCGTGCTCTTTATTTTCCTGGTTAACTGTCAGAGCTCTCCCCACTTGCTGAGGTCTTAGAGGTGCAGCAGTGCTCTTGCATCAGCTTTACAGAGGAACCATCACAAGACTTACTTATTTCCTTATTGCAAACCAGGCAGTGAAGAAAGAAGGATCCTTATTCTGTAGTTCTACCAAGGTAATATTTTCAGGGAAGATGTTTTTAGTATTTCACTGCCTGCTTTCAGCTCTGTCTCAATTGCTGTGTCATGACTGGAGGGTGAAGCAGTACACAGAGCCCCAGACCTTTCACAGAGCATGGGAATGATGAATCTCAGTCCCTGTGAATGTCTGTGACTGGCAGTAGAAAGTGCATTCTTCCACTTGTTTGCAGGATTTAAGAGACAGGAAAACATCCTGGTCTCCTAGTCCGAGCTCTTTCTTCACCATGCAAGACTGTTGTCCTTGTGTGGTGTGAAATACAACATGACTGCTGTTGTCACAGGGGCAAGTGTTCCCTGTCACTGCAGTGAAACTAAGAGGAAATAAATAGCCCAAAGCAACCACCCTGCCCTGCAGCCACATGAACCCTTTGAGGCTTTTTGTGCATGCACACACCCTCCTAACCATTCATTTTTGGCCAGTCCTTGTCTTCTGTGTGCAATATCTGTCCTTAAATTGGAGTTGTAAGTGGCTTGTGGTGGAGCAAACTGTATTATTAACGTGGGCGGACTTGGTATCAGAGACAGCCTCAGGAGGAGGTGCTCTAATTCCAGGCTTTCCTCTTACACCACATCCCTAAGACATTATTTTCTGACATTGTTTTCTTGCTGGTGCCCCAAAGATAAATATCCACCAAACATCTTGCATCAGCAGTGCTGTCAGACTGTGCAATGCTGACTTGTGCTGTGGGGGTGGGAAGGCACAAAGATAAGCGGTTGGATTAAAAGATGCTATAAAAATTGCTGTAACTTCACATAGAGAGGACTGCTCGGTAATTCCTGCCTGTCTCTTTCTTTCCTCACCCTAAAAGCCAGTTGTGGCATTCACAGATGACATGGTAAGTATCTGGTCAGATAAAACTGCTTCAGATGCCACCTGAAGTAAATTGTATTTACAGACAAACGTGACCACAAGCCAGATCTCCACCTTCACCACTGCCTTGCTGAGCACTATCCTTGGCTCTCAAGTCAGCTGGGACACTGCCCCAGTAAGTGATGGCATGCATTGCCCAGAGGGATGCACATTTACCCCCTGGTACTTCCAGATCATTATTTCATGTGATCTGTGGTGCCTGGACGCACACCCCTATGCTGCTGCAAAAAGCACCCTCTGTAAATCAGGTCTTGTACAATAATCTTCTGCCATCAGTGCCTGGAAGAGCTAAATTGTGTGCAGTGGGAAAACACAGCTTCTGCCTCTCTCAGCTTGGGTGGAAATAATCTCCTTGTCTGGATGGGTGAGTGTAGGGGGGGAAAAAAACACTTTTTTTTTCTCCCCAAGGGGAAGGATGGCTGCTTCAGTTTACATGCTGGATACAGCCTTCAGCTACAGCTCAAACTGGAGCAAGCAGCACTTGTCCAGTAAAGGTGAGCTCCAGTTTCTTACTATCGTGCAATAAGTGCAGAGTAAGCTTATGTGCCACACATTGAAAGCAGTTAAAGGTTCTCAGAGTAAAGAAAGTGTCCTGTGTCTGCCCTTTCCCCACCATCCCCTTCCTTTCTGGATAAATTAGAATTTTAAGCAGACTGCACAGCATCATCTCCATGGCTCCTGCCTGGGGATATGCACAAGCAGGAGTCTACAGCCACTGCTGACCCCTGAACCGTGCATGACGTGGTGGGAACAGTCCCTGTTGGCTTGACTGACACTTACAATTTTATTTTTCTTTTCTCCCTAAGCAGTACTGCAGTGTATCATAAGCTGTGCATTGCCCACAGGCCCTGGGTTGAGGAGAGCTGTTAAAGAGGTTCTTTGCTGAGAGCAAGGAACTGCTGTGGGGTAAGCAGGGAGGACATTAGGGGAAAAGAGCAAACACAGGCTGGAGAGAGCAGCCAGATTGAGATATGGCCTGGTGCTAACTGGGTAAATTGTTTAAATGATATATTAGCAGCTCTGATGAAGACAGTGTCTGGAAGGATTAGCATCATTGTCTTTTCTGCCCTGGGATACTGGTCTGGATCCAATTTTGTCATTTTGATGAGAAAACAATAGTAAAGTGTGATGTCAGTGATACCACAGTTAGCAGGGAGGTCGTGTGGATGTCCTTCTAGGAGTGCATGTTGCTTTTCTGACTCACCAGTGAGGACGCAGACCTGTTAAATATTCCTGGCTTCCTTTTGTTGTGAAGGTCAAGCCCAAGACTGTCTCTTGAGACTACTGGAGATCTTTCTTTGAGGAAAGGCTGGGTCAGGAAGATGGTCTTTAGAAACAACTACCTGAAAGGAGGGTATAGTGAGGTGGGTGTTGGTCTCTTCTCACAGGTAATGACAGAACGAGAGGAAATGGCTAGAAGTTACACCAGGGGAGGTTTAGATTGGATATGAGGAAAAATTTATTCACAGAAAGGGTAGTCAAACATTGGAACAGGCTGCCCAGGGAGGTGGTGGAGACACCATCCCTGGAGGTATTTAAAAGACAGGTAGATGAGGTGCTTAGGGACATGGTTTAGAGATGGGATTGGTAGTGACATGTTAATGGTTGGACTTGATCTTAAA
Organism: Antrostomus carolinensis; assembly: GCF_000700745.2. Taxonomy (NCBI): domain Eukaryota; kingdom Metazoa; phylum Chordata; class Aves; order Caprimulgiformes; family Caprimulgidae; genus Antrostomus; species Antrostomus carolinensis. The sequence continues at coordinate 4,586 of NW_010300691.1, read as the reverse complement.
GGTCTTTTCCAACCACTATGATTCTATGACTTATGCTTTCCTAGAGTCTATTTAGCACGCTGAAAGCTTTAAAGTGTCTATATGGGAGCAAAAGGTGTGATTCATTTTTATTTCTCCATGGAAGGGAAAAATATTTGTGCTTGTGGAAGCCCATTAGCGAGATGAGACCCTCTCCCATGCAGCATGTTGGACTGCGAATTGGTGTAGGGTGTGTAGGTAAAAGTGGAGGTTTTCTTCCGTACAAAACACCTCTATTTTGAGAGGTTTGCTCGGAGGGCTGTTCCCTACATCCTAGCAAACCCTGCATGGGGACAAGCTGAAGAGTGATGGGTGCCTTCCTGGCTCAGCTTGTCCCTTTCATGTCCTGTCCCTTTCATGTCCTGTCCCCATATTGCTCAGAACTGCCTGAGCTGAAAGAGCACAGGACTGAAACCCTGTTAGTGCAGGTCTTGGTTCTGTACAGAAGACAGGTATAAGCTGCACTCGGAGGGCTTAAAATCCTTCATGGCCTCACAAATATCTTTGTGCAATTAGTTGACACCTTGAAATATGTTTTCATTATCTCTGGAGATGTTCAAAAGCCACCTGGATGCTTTCCTGTGCAACCTGCTTGTGGTGACCCTGCTTTGTCAGGGGGGTTGGACTCGATGATCTCCTGAGGTCCCTTCCAACCCCACCAATCTGTGATTCTGTGATATTTGTTCTGATGTCTTCCAGGCAGGTCCAAAACGGAAAGTTTGTCAACTTGCCTACAGTTATTGGCAGAGACATCTTTAGTGCTAGGAGAACTTGGTATGAAAACTACCTGTTCTGGTTTCATTGGATCTGAAACAGAAAACACTGATATGTCTCACCCCCCTAAATGTCCTAGCTTCAGTCCCTGTGTGCAGTGTCACTGCTACTGTCTCTAACCCTCAGCTTCTCATCTCTGACAGGTTGGTGGGACGAAGACAGGAGTCGTGCGCTACGTGGGAGAGACGGATTTTGCCAAAGGAGAGTGGTGCGGCGTGGAGCTGGATGAACCCCTGGGGAAGAACGATGGGGCGGTTGCTGGTACAAGGTACTGTGTGCTCTCAAACTCAGCCTGGGGCGTCTAGGGCCCTACACACCCCTGAGAGTGGCTGGGGGCCAAGTGCCATCTGGACCTGGGAGGAAGAGTTAGGGCTGTGTTTGGTTGGATGTTGTGGGTTGGGAGGAAGAGTCCAGTTTTGAGTCTTTGGGAAAGCTTTGCTGGGAGATCAATAGAAACCTCATCACTGGAGCTTTTTAAAGCAGGATCAGATAAAGTCTGTGAAAAAGTAACCTGAGTAGCTTCAGGAAACAGGAGAGAGTAGGGAGAGGAGGTAACTTACACTGGGATTTAGTTTTTGCTAGAAATCGATTCTGGGATTGTGTTAACTCTGCTTTCTACCACACATTCCCTTCATAAACTTTCTTCTTGCGCTCTATCTATAATTCACCCTGTCAGAACTATAGAACATAAAGATTTGACTCTGTTTTTTCCTCAGCATAATGTTATCTGTTCTGTTCTTTCTGGGGACAAATTTCCAGAGATCTGAAATAGCAGTCGGTGGTCATTGTCTGTCCTTGTACTAGTTCTGTAGTGTGACAGCTGTCTGCTGATTGATCTCACCACCTCTGATTCTATAGGCATCTCCACTATCTTCTTTTCAAAAAAAGCCCTTGTTAGTATCTAGAAAACTAGGCAGGGACATCTCACAGGCTTGCTGGGAAGCTGTTTCTGTTCACTTGGAAGTTAGGTAAGGGAATAATCCCCAGCCTCAGATCTTGAGCTTGTGGATGTTCAAATATGAGTTGTACAGCAGCACTCTGACCCTGCTTCAAATACAGGTGGAACTGATTCCTTGTGCTTCACAAGTTCCCTTGGTGGGAAATACTGTTGATCCCTTGGAGCTTCTCATGGGAATCTTGCATTAGAGGTGAGATTTAACTTTGAGGAGCTGCAAGTTCCTGCCTTGTTATATTTCAGGTTCTGTAATAAAAGTTTCTTGTGTTGGGTCAGCCTTTTTTTGTCCAGTAGCCATGTGTTTTCATTTAAAATAAGAGAAACAATGCCTTGTTCAATGTCAGGACAAGAAAGCAGTAAATGATTGTCAGCAGATGGCTGAGTTCCAGCCTATTCTCAAAAGAAAAGAACCAGGATGGTAGAGAGTAAGTCATGGAGTGGATGCAAGTCCCCTGCTTACTTTGTCATACCTGACAAATTATCTCTAAGCTTAACCTCTTCAGGGTGCTCAGAAATGGTGTGTTGTCTCTGTGCACGTGGAAGGATGCTCTCTCTGCCTCTCGTCCTCACACCTCTGTTGCTGTGTTTTGAAAAATCCAATTTTTGGCAGTCATCTGTCTTCTGATACTGCTAAATCTTGGCTAAGGTTTTTATAGTGTGCTCCCTGTCTGCAAGGATTCTCCTTTGTTTCAGGGAAAATTGAGCTCCACAGCAGGGATTGGGGAGCAGGAGTGAATTAAGAAGTTTGGATTAAACGGGAGATGGAGGGAAGTCTGTAAGACATCCCTGCCCCTTCCATTCAGGCTGATTTTTGCAGATCTTTTTTAGCAATACTGGCTGGTCCAGCAGTGGTACACGTGGCCTCTCCAGCTGAAGGGCATTCTGTCCACCAAGGATCTGGCTGCAGATTTGCAGCATTGTTGTTGTTTTTCCTCTGGGCCTTCATCCAACCTTCTCATTTTCTTCTAGTGTGTGCTGATTTCAACAGCCGGTTTTCAGAGGAGAAGCCAACATAGTAAAACCAACTCCATGCAGGCACCCCTCAGACAATCTCCCACATGTTTTGCTCAGACCGCATGGGATTTCTGATGCTCCCATGAGCTTGTCCTGCCAGAATCAGTCTGGGCAGAGACTGCCCAGGACTCTCAACTCTCTCTGCGTTGGTGGTGGTTGCCATCTAGTGAGCATCCTTGGCCTGGCTGCCCAGTAGCAAAGGAGAGTTGAGTGCAAAGAACTGGCTCTGAGGCAGTGGAGGCTGGTGGAAGTAGGAGAGGCAGCACGTGGGCAAGTGAGTGAGCAGAGGACATTGTCACCATCTTTGCTGTGGTGGGTTCTTCGGTTGAGTTGGTAGTGAATTGGCTGAGATCTGTGGAGGGTCACTCTGATTTTCCTGCAGGTTCAGGAAGGGGCTCCAGATTTGGATGTGCATCAAGGGAAGGGTGGAGGCCAGGGTTTCTGGCTCTCTGGTGGAGGGTGCCTGCAGGCTGTGGTTCAGCCGGGATTCTGTGTGCTGGGGAGGCTGAGCGTGTGTGCTCTCACTGTGTGTACGTACTGGGATCTTTGTGCTCTCCAGGCTACCAGATGGGTCTTTCCTGGCATCTTATCAAAGTACACAGCAATTTGTTTGTGGCAATTATCTCTGGTTTCCCTGCTTAAGCACCACAAGTGAAAACACGAAGATTGCCACAGGAAAGGAGAATAATCCAACCACTTTGCACACAGGAAACAATGTCACAGCAAAGCACCAAGAGATGAGCTGAGAGCTGGGGTTACCTATCGCTTAGCAATGCTGTTCTGCGAGGCTTGGGTGAGGTGGATGTTCTGACTTGGTGCATCTCCTGTATTACAGGTATTTTCAGTGCCCTCCCAAGTTTGGCCTCTTTGCTCCCATCCACAAGGTGATCCGGATTGGGTTCCCATCCACCAGCCCCGCCAAGGCAAAGAAGAGCAAGAGAATGGCCATGGGAGTGTCAGCCTTAACCCACAGCCCCAGCAGCTCCTCCATCAGCTCCGTCAGCTCGGTGGCATCATCTGTTGGGGGCAGACCCAGCCGCAGCGGGCTGGTAAGTGACTCTTTCTACAAACTGTGCAGCCTTGATCCACTTCTTCTGTGACCTGGCTCTACAAAGTGGAAGGGTTGGGGTTTTGTTTCAGTCCCTACACTGGGGCAGCTGCTCTTTCACCTTCAGTGAGGTGAGGAGAGTGGAGTGTGGGATACTGTTACTCACCTTACAGATAGGCACATGGGCACAAGAGTCCTAACAGACATGGAGCTGCAATTGTGACCATTAAAGAGCCTGAACTGCTGTTTGCAATGGGATGAATCTCAGCTCCACTGTCAAGAGAAGGATTTTTATAGAATGCCTGCGGAAAAATGCCATCGCTTCTTGTCCCACCTGGTTGTGTAGCAGCATGCTGCTGTATTGAACAGCTATGCAAACGCTCCTGCAATGACTGCATTTTACTGTGGAGAGGTGACACTGTCCTGGATCACATGCCTTGTGCTTTGGCAGGTACTCAAGAAGGCAAACACCAGAACAGGCAGCAATATTGTGAAAAGCTCTGACTGTGCTGTAGTGTCTGCTGCATAGCACCTGCAGTCATCTTGGCCGGAGATGAGGGTGCAGTATCCATTACGGGGAGTGGATCCAAGTAGCCTGTACCAGTTTCCAGTTGAGATCAGTCCTCCCAGCTGAGTTCAATGTGTGGGACTGCACTAGTGCAGGTCATCAATAAAATATATTTAAGAAGGCAGATGATACAATATGTGATAATCTTTCCTGACCCAGTTCCCACCCCATGTCCTGTCCTTTGGGGAATGGTCCTTTCATTGCAGTGT
>NW_010300690.1:0-689 GCF_000700745.2 Antrostomus carolinensis | reverse complement strand
GTCCCACAGTGGCACCTGTGCTATGGGGAAGATACAGATGGAGATGTCACTACCGTGGGGACATCCCTGTGTCCCCGTGTCCCACAGTGGCATCTCTGCCATGGGGAAGGCAAGGATGGAGATAAGCCACCACCATGGGGACATCAACATGGCCCTGGTGTCCCCCTGTCCCATAGTGGCATCTCAGCCATGGAGAAGATATGGATGGAGATGAGCCGATGGAGATGAGCCACCACCATGAGGACATCCCCATGTCCCTGATGTCCCTGTGTCCCATACCAGGCTCTCTGCTGTGGGGATGATACTGATGGAGATGAGCCACCACCATGGGGACATCAACATGGCCCTGGTGTCCCCATGTCCCTGGTGTCCCCATGTCCCATACCAGGCTCTCTGCTGGGGGGAAGATACTGATGGAGATGAACCACCACCATCAGGTCATCCCTGTGTCCCCATGTCCCATAGCAGTCTCTCTGCCATGGGGAAGACAAGGATGGAGATGAGCCACCACCACTGTTGGGATGTCCTCATGTCCCTGATGTCCCTTATCTCCCATAGCAGGGTCTCTGCCATGGATACAGATGGAGATGAGCCACCACCATGAGGACATCCCCATGTCCCTGTGTCCCTTATGTCCTATAGCAGTGTCTCTGCCATGGATACTGATGGAGATGAGCCACCACCATGGG
>NW_010300689.1:0-203 GCF_000700745.2 Antrostomus carolinensis | reverse complement strand
CCCCAATAGGTAGCCAGTTCAAAGCTCTAGAGGCCCCAGTGTATCTGAGGTGTGTGCCTGGGACTGGCAGTTCTCAGAGAAGACTGATGGAGCCATACCACTTCCATCATTTGTATCTAGTCTTCAAGACTTACTAGCCAGAGCAGTTATCCTCAGGGTATTTAGTCCCCCGACCTGGAAGACAGGGTTGGAGAACAGAATAA
>NW_010300688.1:0-3420 GCF_000700745.2 Antrostomus carolinensis | reverse complement strand
GCCGGCGAAGGCGTCAGTGGGCAGGGTGCGGAGCAGGTTGTCGTTGAGGAAGAGAAGCTTGAGGTTGGGCATGAGGCTGAAGGCCGCCGGCTGGATTTCCCTGATCAGGTTGTACTCGAAGTACAGGTAATGCAAACTCTGCAGGCCCCGGAACATGCCCGGGGTGAGCCGCTCGATGTCGTTGCCGTTCAGGTAAAGGCTCTTGAGATTGGGCAGGTTGATAAAAGCCCCGTCCTGCACGTAGGAGATGCGGTTGTTCCCCAGGTGTAAGAGATCCAAGGAGGAAAAATTCCAGAAATCGGAACGGTAGATTTTCTGGATCAAATTCCCGCTCAGGTACAGCTTCTTGGCGTTCAGGGGCCTGGGCAGGAGCTCGGAGATGTTGTGAAACCCTCGCTCCTTGCAGTTGACCGTCAGGCCCAGGTCATTGATGTGCAAACTGCAAGAGCAGCCGGTAGGACAGATGATGGGGATGGGGGGACGGGTCTGGTAAGCAGCCACGGGCGGTTGGTTTGGCCCAGGGTACAGACCCCGGGGTGTCGGGGGAGGCCGGGGCGCCCTGGGCTGCTTGGTGGGTTTGGGCTGCTTGTTGGATGTTTTGTACTCAACAGAGGAAGCGGTGAAATGGAAGGAGGACAGCATGGAGGAAGGCTTCGTAGGCCATGCGTTCTCCTTGCTGGACGACAGCTGAGGGATGCCCAGGCTGGCTTCCACCTCGGAGTCGGACAGCATGGGGCAGAGCTTACTTCTTTTGATTTCCCGCAGGTCCTTCCCGTGGAAGTGGAAGGGGGTCTCGCAGGTGATGTCCCCCACCAGGGCGGTGTAGGGGATGCGCTCCAGCCAGCTCTTCAGCTGCACGATCTCACACGTACAGTTCCACGGGTTCTCCTCCAGCTGGATCTCCATCAGGCTCCTGCCAATATGGTCCAACATCCCGCGGTACGCAAGGACTTTTAGCCGGTTCCCACGCAAGTCCAAGTGGGTTAAGGACACAGACTTAAATAAGTTGGTGGGAAGCATGGGGATAAGATTGTCATTTAGGATAAGGACCCTCAATTTACTTAGGTTTCGAAATGCCCCGCTTTCAATCCGTTTAATGACATTGTAATCTGCCTGCAGATATTCCAGACTTTCCAAACCCAGGAAAGTGTCGTTTCTGAAAATGTCCAATTTGTTTTCGTGCAAATACAACCTCTTCAGAACTCGGAGCCCGTTAAAAGCCCCCGTCTGAATGTCCTGCAGTGCATTGTTCCCAAGGTTAATAGACACAGCATTGTTCAAGTGAAGAAAACTGTTGGTGTACAATTTCCTCATGGAATTCCTCTGCAGATAAAGTTTAAAAGGTCTCGACCACGACTCTGTTATCTGACTAATATTTATAAATCCTTTGTTGTCGCAATGTATATGGAAAAGGCTCTCCTTCACTTCACAGTAACATGGATCAAAGCAGGGCTCATCGAGTTCCTCCGAGTCCTCTATCAAGGGAATTGGTGTAGTCCATGCTAGAGCAATTGTGCTTAGAAGAATTATCCACAACATCCTTCCTTTATGAAGCGTCTCTGCCGTGGAACGTTTCATCATTTGTTGATGTTTACAAAACTGCAACGGGAAGAAAAATGCAGATTTCAGTATTTCCATCCTGTCCTGCTCCTTTTACTAAGCCCCTACCTGCTAGACTTGTGTTAGGCTCCTGGAAAGTTCAGCAATTGTTGGGCAGACGTTCACAATCGACTCTAGGGGTGTCGGATGGGCCAGCCTTGCCCTGATTTACACTAAAGAGATGTTAGAAGGTTTAATCACGCGATATCAGCCTCCCTTATCCCCCCCCGTTTGGTAAATGCCACCGCTAAAGAGCACACAGCACATGCAGACCACACAGCAACAACGAGCACACAGGATGAACGTGTTGCGTCTTGACATGTTTTCCACCGTAGGACCAGCGTTTGGAACGACACCTATTTCATATTTGGTTACAATTTTAGCTTTGTAGCCATCATAACCCGCATTGACTACAAGGGGAAATACCAGTGGGGAGATTTCTCCGGTGTCGCACCACATCTTTCATACATACAAACTCCCAAAGTTATTGAATCTCAGTCCTTGAATCTTTCTCCCTCCCCAGCTCCATGTATTCCATACGTAAGTTCAAAGGAATGTACAAGGTTTTGCTGATGTCCCTGGCAAAACAGTTCCCTTCAGAAATCCCCCACAATGTCTTTAAAATACTAAATGGTTAACAGCCCTGATTTCAAAGGAAATCTTCCCCTTTTACAAACGCGACGATGAATTAATGCAACTGGTATATTATCAGGTAAATACATACCACATATTAGTCATTTTAGCTGATTAAAGCATTTAGAGATGATTAATCTTTCTAAAGCACATGCCCATGCGATCAGCAGATCTAAAGGGAAGTGACAGCTGAAGAGGCACCTAGGATAGAAACGCTCAGCCTGCCTTGGATTAGGGCATTTTTGTGCCCCCCAGCACCAAGCAGGAAACCCAGTTAAAAAGCTGAAAGTGGAAGAGAAAAAAGACCTTGAGACTTACCAGCCGATCAGTTATCTCTCCTACTATACACGTTTCCCAATGAAGACACCATTCTTCTCCAATCAGATGAAAATAATACTGTACTAATGAGATGCAGCTCCTTCAACATATGGTTTCCCCCTTTCCTTTTCACCACATTTTTTTAAATGTAGGGGCACAGAGAGACGCTTTAAGGATGGTAAGAATAATAATAACGGCGGTGATGCAGCCTTCCTTGAATCACTGTGATGCCCATTAGAATTATTCGGAGTGATCGTTGCTTTTAGTCTTAAATCTTTTCAATAGGAAAAAAAAAAAAAAAGGTCCTTTTTTATTTTGTTGTTTTTGCCTCCCTCGTGCAAGAGCTAAGAAATTTCGCCCCTCATCCACAAACTTAAAAGAGCAGAAAGATGCTTTTTATAAGGGAGAGAAATGCCAGAGGAAGAGAAATCCTTCGGATCAACTTGCAAATGAAACCCTCCCCTGTGTGGGAAAGAGGAGATGATGGTTGAAAGCATGAAAAGAGAAATACCCTCTGCAATTAAAACCAGCATCTAATTGGGAAGAAGGGAGAGAGATGAGAGCTATATTGCAGTAGCAGTCTCTCTGTCTCCTTTTGCAAAATATTGGCCACTTAAGTTCTTTCTCTTCTGCAAGGGCTGTAATTAAAAAAAAAAAATAAAAAAATAAATAATAAATCAAATAAATAAAGAGGATTATTATATCATCTTTTTGGAAGAGGGGGGTATCTTTGACCCTAGATAGAAACAAAAGGATCCAGAAAGGTTGTACTTACCGGTTTGCTGGAGAGATTTTAGCTCATCGTTACCAAAAAAAAAAAAGAAAAAAAAAAGAAAAAAAAAAAAAAAAAAGGGGGGGGGGGGGGGAAAA